>NW_019416811.1:133167-177553 GCF_000390285.2 Anoplophora glabripennis
TTGTTAAATTCTGTACATATTAAACTATTTTTCATTTTTCATATTTGCCATGTTTGAAGACTTGGCAACTACGCAATAATTTGTAGCGTGTTCCTCGTTCGTTCTGCCGTGGTTGGCAGAATATGGCGTCTCTTGTTAGAAAATAGTTGTGATTTTAGTAAGTGAAACGTGATTAGTGTTTATACATGTATTTTGGATAAACTTTTAAGGTGTGAATATGGTTAGACAGTGCAGAATTTGTAAGAAATTGGATTATAAACATCCACATCAGCTATCCTTCCACAGGTAAGCGTGCTTGAAGGTGACTTTGGAATGTATATGCAACTGTGGCCATTGTCGTGCGTGTGGGTAACTTTTATTTGAATAACGGTAAAATTTTATAAAACTGACTTGGTATTTTTTTAAAATTTTTGCTGAAATAGTAAGAAAACAATAATATGAACCACGTTTGGCCATTAAAATCAAAGGAAAATGCTGCACCACAAATAAGTTACAGACATTATTTATATTTAATATATTTATAGGTATTTCAATGTTATCCCTTATACCCAACATTACAAATTTTAATCATTCATCATTTTCATTTTCCTCTACGACAAAAACCTTTTCAAAAATATATTTACAATTTTACTAAATGCACGAGCATAAAAACTGAATAAATACAACAGCAAAAATATGGTGGTGGTTCACTTATACATAAAAATACCGAAGATGCAATCAACTGAAAGTTGCATTCATTCAACCATTTGATGTTCTCCTTTGGGAATATATTTTTATGTCTCACTGAAAATTTGCCTCAGTATTCTAAAAGTGAAATGTGAACGTTTTTAGGATGCTTGGGGATGGTGCAACAAGAAAGAAATGGTTACAGTTATTGGGATTCCAAGAAGTTATAAAAATATTATATATATTTATTATAAAAATACTGAGTAGCTGTTGAAATATATTGACTTAGGACTATAAAATATTTTATTTTATTTATTAAAATGTACGACATTGGAGATGTAATCACGCGCATCAGCTGGATGAAAATAAAGCCCTCTGCTTTCCCCTTGTCTAGCTTCACCCAACATATGAGATAGACTGTGACATGCATAGTCCCCTTTATTTAAATGTCCTTGTTTTTCTCCTATGTAAATAAATATTAAATGCTGTTAGTTTTTTTTAAATGTTCGTAATAATACGAATAAGGTTTTTAGGAAAAGAAAAATTGGAAAAGTACCTAGTCCAGGAAATTGAAAAATTCAAGAAAAACTTAAAGTGCTTATCACAAACAAATTTATTGAAATTTGGACAGTAAACATCTGTCGGGTCAATTAGTGATTAATAAAATTATGCTATTCAGAAACAATAATCAGGGAGTGATTAACACACGATCAGTTATTGCACAATAAGTTTAAAATGACCATTAACAAAGATAATTGTATCGATATTTCACGGTATACTAACCTTACAAAATAGCACTATCCACAATATTTTAATCCATTTTCCAAGGGTTTCTCATGATAATTAAAAAAACATTGAAAAAATATAGGTACACACTAAATAGCGTTTGCGCTCTTTTATGATAATATAATGGTAGGATAATAAAATGTTAAACTAATTAAAAATAAACTTACCCGCTAATGTGAAATTCTGCAATTTTTTGTAAAATAGCCACAAGTGTTTGTGAGGTTGTTTTTGAGAGCTCTCTAGAAGTGGAATTTACAAAAACCCTAAGATCCAATTTTTGTTCTTTTGTAGTTTTTATCACCTCGAATCTCAAATTAAGTAGTATGGATTGTTTACCATGAAATGGATTCCCAAGATCACACGCAACTAATGTTTCGTTTGTAACTGAACATTTTACATTGACCTAAAAATATTAACAGTTACAAATAGTAACTAAATTTATTTAAATACATACAAGATCATTCTTTTCAGTTTTTAGTGCAATATAACTCAGCGCGCTTGGGTGAACAACAAACAGTTTCGCTTCATATGCAGGTTCATTCAAATTCTTTACTTGTGCTTGCAGAATAAAGTCTTCATCAACTTTATCAACTTTGTATACACCATCGGGACTTTCTGAAAAATAAAAAATTCTTTTAACAATAAAAAAAGATGAAATTTATCAGTTTATTATTTTAGGGTTGTTCTTAACAGGGTCGCAACACCACATGTGGTGACATTTTCTACTGATGCTCAACTACAGGTTTGAAATTAGGGGGTGGGGGGTATATTGTAATATTAGACAAATAATATAATATAGTAATATGGACAGCACTTAACCTATCAAAACTCTAATGAAAACAAAACAGATTATATAGGTGAGAGGTCTGACAAAAATTTATCTATTTGAATATTGATCTATACCCATGTTTTGAATGGGGGTATGTCATATCCTAAATGTCATCGTTACCCAATGCCTACCAGCATAAAACATTGCTTTATACCTAGTGTGTATAAGTAGAAAGTGACCTACAGATCTGTACATATTGTAAAAGCATGAGTAGTCTTGCACTCGACAAAATAAAGTTTTAACCTAATGATATTATGGGAAATATCTAATTTGTGGGCTACATACTCCGTTTAACATTGAATTACACCCGCAAAATATAGTAAACCCTTAAGACCATTATTCAGCAGGATCACCAGATATAGATCGGTTTTGAATTTATTAGTTCTCAAAAGTACAGCTGGTATAATTGTCTGCACACGAGAGGCATGCATCATAGTATAGGTACATAACATAAAACATTGATTTTATTGATCAGATAGTTAATGTAAGGGTTGATCCTTGCAGTCAAATTTTGACATTTGTAAGGCATCAGGATCCATGGGGCACTGCAATTAATGCCTTCAGATCTAACAAATTATTGTTAGTTAAGTTATTATTTATTGTATATAATACTTTTATTACTCTATTATAACAGTTTAATAAAAGTCTGTCTCTTTTTAAGGCATGGTTTATTAGATCTGACAAAGTTGGTCATGCTGCCTCCTGGACACGACGGCAATGTCAAGAATTAGACGGACCCTCTTGTCCTGTATATCTAATAACATAAAATAAAATGAGCAATGATTATAAGATTTATGTTATTTTGAAACATGTAAATTGTTTTATGCATCGGTATCATCAGTTCCACAATCTGTTTGGGATCGGTTAAAGATCTGCACCATCAAGTATGTTTCTACCCTTGTTTCAGCAAAACCTGTTTGCCGAGACGAAAAAATGTTTTTATGTGAAGAGAACGACAGCAATTGATGTAATATTTGCATAATTAAAATAATCTATTCACCACCTGATCTGACTTAGTAATTTGTGTTGTTTATTTGTTGAAGGAACCAAATGTTTTATTATCTAATATGTGAAAAGTAAATCAGACAAATTTGGTCTTTAGGTTTCTGTAAGTTCTTTTATGCATGTGTTGTGCACTGTTTAATATTTATTATTTTTTGTTTATTAATATTAATATTTATTTTAGAATTTAGACAAGGTTTTTATAGATATGTGATTGTACATACTGGATGTAGCTATATTATTTTGTTTCTATTTTTTTAGTAAAATATTGTTTTTTATTTAACTCGTTTGATGACCACCTGCGCTTGAATTAAAACATAATTGTAACTGCCGCTTTTGTTGGCCCCCATGACTAATGTGTAAAATAATATAAGTTTTGATATTAGCATACAATCTAAACATCATACACCGCTTTTAGCGCCGGTTCTCAAACTACTTTTGAGGTAACCTGCAGAGGTTATTATTATTTGTCAAATTAATTTTTTTCAAAAACTACAACAGAGAAATATGAACCAATGCCGATCTTTGAGGAATATTTCAGAGATTATAGATTTTTTTCAGATTTTTATGTCATGGTCAAAATGGTCTAAAAAAATGGAAAATAATTTTGTTTTCTAATATACTTCCATCAACCAAAACAATTTTAGATATCCTTTAGAGCAGGGGTCGGCAAGTAATTTTAGGTGGGGTCCGGATACTTTTGAAAATTTTTAAAGAGGTCCAGAAAAAAATTCATATTTCTTATTTTTTTATTTTAATTTGGACTCAAATTTAATCTGCTTACTAATTAAGAACTGAAAACACACACAATTGTAAAATACTAGAAAAAATGATAAGATTGGCACTTAAACGTAAAAAACATTTTTTAAATAAATTATTTGAGTAATTTATACTTTCAAAAAATTTTTGGAGGTCCAGCATTTTACCTTCCGCGGTCCGGACCTGGACCGCGGTCCGCCAGTTGCCGACCCTTGCTTTAGAGTATGTATTTTTGCTACAACAAAGCTCATTAAAATCTGAAAGGCGCTTTTTGAGTAATAAAATGAAAACTTAATTTTTACTAGTACCTCTACCTCATTTCTATAATAACTTCCACATTTAAGAAGGTTCAATACCGAAAAGAAAATTGTAACAAAGTTTTCAAAGCAATTGAAATCTCTTAATAAATATGCAAATTGTAAAAATATTAGATCGATTGCCAACGTTGTTTTTTTGAAAAATTATAAAAATTGTCCTTATACACATGCTCTTATGGGAGTTGGGAAAAAACTTTAATCAAACGTGAATATTGCTCTTAAAAATGGTTAGGAAAGGGAAAATAAAATTGTAATTAAAGAATTAAATATTGCTAAACATTGTAAATCAATAAAAATATGCACTTACAATGTAATTATTGAGATAATGGAATGAATAGATAACGTTTTGACAAATTTGAACAAACATCTGAACCTATGAAAGGAAATATGCCAACACTGTACGCTTTGACTGACGCGCTATATTTGACTAGCTCGATTACAGACTATAAAATTATTCCAGTCGGAAAAATATGTAGTAATAATTAATATTAAATAAATTTTTCGTGATCTATGTAATATAATAGTAATTTGAAACAAAAATTGAAGGATCTCTTTGCAAAAATAAATGTTCTATCATAACCTTCAATTTGACAAGGCAACATCTCACTATCATACATTGAGTTTCTTGATAGTTATCACATGGATTCTCAGTTTGCACATTTTGCTTTTTCTCATCAATCTACATTCTATGTGTTTCATATGCCTTTTATATTGCTTTACGTTGATTACTTTTCCTATTAGAGCTAAGCACAGTTGACAGTTGACCCAATTTTTACAATCACACCATATACTGATGTGCAATGTTGCCACATTTCACCCATAGTTTTACAGGTTCTTAATGAATAAATAGACACTTTTATTTAAATAAAAAGTTAATTGCCATGCATTAAACATGAAAAATATATGCGAGCTAATGTGTTGTACAAATTTCATTTGCATATATTATATTTAGTTCGCTCAAATTAGTTTATGTAAGGTTGGTACTGCAACGAAACTCCTGTGTACAAGCATAGGCTTCCCTCCCGTACCACCTGCCTCGTAGAGGATCTATTGAACCTCCTTAAGGAAACTTATACATTACCCCTTTACCTGCTGCATATGTGATACCTAAAGACAATGTCAAAATATACATCTCGGCATGTGTTATACATTAAGTAATATACCAATATTTATAGCTACCGTTGGTTAAATTTGCCGTCTTTATTATTTATTAGCCTCTCAAAGACTGTATTTAAGACTTCCAAATATTTTTCAAATGAGGGTGTCGCCACTATAACATTATTGTAGTGTGTAACGGTCTTCACTTGTCTACTACTGTTTTCTATACTGCGCAAACAATTATCACAAATAGTTAAATCTTTCATCGGTCGTGTCACTTATGACATACTGATGAGAACTAATGAGTTCGAAATCGATCTACATCTAGTGGTTATCGTGACAAATGATCTTAATTGTTTACTAGATATTAAGGGTATAGTTTAATGCTGGATGAAGCATTAGAGAATATCATTAGTTAAAAAGTTTATTTTTAATGCAACAATAATCATGCTTTCATGCCAGTAGGTAAAAAGCTATATTTTGTGCCAGTGGGTATGGACTAACAATGGTATTTAAGATATGTCATACGCTGTAGGTTATATCTCACTCGGACTATATAGTATAGTCGTCGCATACTTTATATACCTTTTTCCTATTCACAAATTTTCTCGACATTTGATAGTGCATCTTGAACCCAATCGAAATAATCTAGAACATTCTAGAAAACATGTAAATAAATATATTACAAATATTAGTAAATTAATAAACAATTAAAAACCTAATTAAGGAAATGAACGTCGTATGCATCCTTTTGTAATACTATATTAAAACTGAACAATTTCCATGTTGGTTTATCCTTTCTATCTTTCTATACATATACCACACAAAAATCAATTTATTATACACTTATTATATTATTCACTCTAGATTTATTGGAAATAAAATTTCTATCAGAGTACCCATGTAAAAAAATACATAGTTTTATTTGAAGAAAAAAGCAATAAGAAAAAACAAAACAATAGTTAATGTCTGTTTGTATATATTTTTAAGCAAACATCAATCTTTTGTTTTTTAAAATCAAAGAAAATGTTATAGAATTAAACATTATCAGGTTTTCGATGTGATGCTCGATTAAAGGAATGTCTGTATAAGTACTATTCTCAACTACTTCACTTACGCTTAAATATATGCAAGAACTTGCAACTAATTTCTTTTTTGTAAATATGACAGAGCAAATATATAAATTGTAATTTTAATTTCATTACTACTATTGTCAGCGACGTGGTAGACCCTTTAAAAATACCTGCCAATTCTTGTTATATAATTTTCAGCCTTTTGAATAATAAAGAATACAATTTTCATAAAAAGTAAAGTCTAAACTTACTTTGTAAATTAGTTGTTACATCTAAAACAAGATTGCTTTCACAGATATCATCGTCTCCGCATTCTTTTTGGAATGTTGCCTCGAATGTTTTTACCGATGTTTTGTTTAGAATAGGTGAATGATACCTGTTCTCCTCTAAAGTATAATTGACACGGAGCTGAAAGAATGAAGTCATTATTTTAGGCAATATAAAAAACATCAACTACTTACTTTAATGGGAGAAAGTATGTCAGTAATACCTTCCTTTATGTATGCAGTTTCATCCTGACAATATTGTTTTGAACTACCACTAACTGTCACAGTTTTTGTTTGCATTGACGAACGTTTATCAACATGAAGTTCATCCTTGAACCATATTCTCGAAACGTGTTTCTTTACTTCCATGATATGATAATTTACATTAAAATTATCTGCTTTTTTTAACTTCCCTATAATTGAGAAACATGACTGGAACGAAAAACTAAAACAAAAAACAAGGTTACCACAAGCTTCGTCCACAGTGCGTCAGGGACTGTCTTTAACCATCAGATTACATCCACGCTGCATTTATATAAATAAATTTTAAACAGTAATTTTTCCACCTTTCTTCTAGTAAAGTTTCTTATTTGCCAGTTTAACCTCCACTTATTTCATAAAACAACAAGAAAGTGACAGACACAGATTTAATAAATAAATGAGATAGTAAAATATTCAAATATTTCGTCAACATGTATTAATCGCTTAAATCAAACAATATAAAAAAAAACTTACGAAATAAAACTCATAATTAATTTTACTATTAAAAATAAGAATATTTCTCTTTATGATTATGATATACAGGGTTATTCACAACTTATCCAAATAAATTTGGGAATAGATGCGTCATGAAAAATGAAGTTAATATCATAAAAAAATTTTTGTAAAATCCTTATATAGTTTTCGAGAAAAAAATTATTGAAGTTGTATTATGTATTTTCAACTCTTACATCGCTGGGCTACTGTAGTTTGCAGCGTCATTCACGTTATGCGCTGTACGCAATGCGCTCTCTCTCCACGTGGTCCCAGGCGATTTCGAATACTGAAATCTAATTTTAGTATTAACGTTATCGCGATAATGTTTACATTAGTTTTTCAAGTGTCAAAAGTAGCTTACGTATATAGCAACTCAGAGTTGATGGATATTGTTTTAATTTATAGTGAAGCAAGACAACATTTGTGTTAGTTTGTAGAAACTGCATAAGATGGGCACAAATGTCACGTCGGTGGACAATATTTTGAACAGTTCTTGCAACATCAGGTATTTCAAATTATTTTATTAATTAAAACCACAAATTAATTTTATTAATTAATAACAATAGCACAAAAGCAGTTGAATTTGCTGATATAAAATAGGTGTTACAAAATATATTTTTTTCTTTCTTTGGGAAAGAAATTCTTTAAATTTTTTGTACGTTCATTTTTTTTTATTAAACTTTGCCGCTGTGCCAGTCATCGACTGCATGCATTGCCTTGCGTAAGGTAAGGTTTTACAGTGGACTAGTTTTCAGTGTCGTACAGAAATCATTTTCACTTTTTGATTTTTTTTTTACAAAATTGTATTTGTAAAGGTCAATACATTCAAAAATGTTTTCTTGGATAAGTTCTGAATCACTCTGTATTATGATTATGATATATGTCTTTTGTTTTCAAGATACAATGTTTTAAAATTAATTTAGGCAATATCTCCAAAAGTAATCACCATATCCCCCTACTCAAATTCAGTAGGCTTGTGTCGTGAAAGACTGGTTTAATTACTTTTTAATAAAGCACAAAAGTTGAAGGTAGGAGTCAGTATTTCCTTTTGTTTTGATTTTCGTTCAAGTACACCTGTATTTAATTTTTGCAGACTATAAAAGAATGTCATCTATTAAAATAATTGCAAAAACTTCATGAAAAAAAAAGTTTACGTACAAATAAATATATGGAAAACTCAAGATAATGCTTTTACAGAACTTAAATTAGAGCCAGTAGAAAAGACGAGGTTTTCATTTTTTTTTAATAAATTACCAGATTTTTATTTTAGATACTTTCAGCATTAATTGAATAATATAAACTAATTTTTTTAATTATTTTAATACCTGGGAGATCCACTCGGTTTAGGAGATTCTGGCAAAAAAATACATTTTTTGTTTAATGAAACTGAAATCCTAACACCAAAAAGTTGTACCATAATATAGTCTAAAGTTGCAGTGTTATCAAAGGTATTATTTAAAAATAGGATAAAATAATATTATGTTTGAATATTCTATTACCTCTAGGATTTAAAGTATGTATATCCTGAATTTCTGAATTAATGATTTACATTTTGTAATTTTTTGGTTTAACGAATTATTTAATAGTAAATATTAACTACACAACTATTTTACATGAAAGTACCTACATACAAGTTAAATTATTAAAAGTTTATGTCCACTTATTACCAAAAGATTATTCTGTTTTAAAACAGCTGACAGAACTTTTTGATGATATCACTAAAAACCTTAAGTGAAATTTTCCTTAAGCAGATGGTACTGAATTCAGAAAAAAATGTTCTTCTGCAGAATTTTGTTTTAATTATTATTTATCTGATACTGAGTTGTGGGGGTTACATAATTCTAGTATAGAAACATATAGGGCGACTCAATAATTCACCTTGTTTACTCACCAAGTATAATTATGATTTGTTGGGTCAGCCAAGCATCCCTTTCTTGTAGAATTTATATTCTTTAGCTCATCGCTTTTTATTTTAATTTTTATATCTATAATAGGTCTTGTTTTGAAAAGTAGTGCCTTTTCAGATTCATATGCTCCAACCAATAAATCTGGATATCCATTGTTGTCCATGTCTATTCCGCCACTTAGTGAATATCCCAAAGTTTTTAACTGCTTAATTCGTATCACCTGTAGGAAAATAATAGGTACTTATTATTTAGCGAATTACTGTACAGTGTACTTGTTTTGTTATACATAACTCTGGAAAAGATACAGAATAAAAATTAATAGGGGTCCTTCCAGTAACATTTAAAGGGCGTTCAACTTAAAGAAATATATTTTATTTTGATGATTTGTTGAATTAAACCAAAACCCCATGATTATGTCAGTAGGTACTTTTAGTTGTGTACAAAGTTTGAATAAAACATATGTACATAATTCCATTTTAAAAAGTCAAAACAACTGAAAATGTGGGTCCTTAATAAATTTACCGAAACATCTTTTTTGAGAAAATAGATCGGCATTTTAATATCCCTACTGAAAAATTAACGTTTGCTATTGGGGTAGAAGTTTAGGAAATTCAAATAGGAATCCTATAATTACGCCACTGCTTCTAGCTGAAAGATATTTTTCACATCAAAATACTAGTCTTTTATTATGATTGTTGTGTACCAAATATAAACGAAAAATAGTTATTAGTTTAGTAAGGAAGGAAATATACATATTTTTAAGATGAATGTTCTGTGTCTTGAAAGCATAGTATTTTAGAGAAACACATTATAGAAAAGGTTCCTATTATTTTTTCATGTTTCATCCTTTTCCCAAGTAAAATTGGAAGCACTCTGTAATTAGACCTGGTTCCTCCAAATTTCAAATAAATTTATAGGTTGATTATGTTTGTCACTTACTCGTTATTTATGCACATAATTTGTACGAGACTTACTTATATAAGTTTTAATTATATCATAAACATGCTTCTGTAATGTTAGCTCAATAATTTTTTTATATTGTTACTAAACTGTGTTGTAAGTTATAACTGAATTATATGTAACAATTTTTAGTATCAGAACTATGTTCATGAAATATTGATACATGTAAGATATATTCATAAATGTAATTTGGAGATTTTTATTCATTAGAAATATCAAGAAGAATCAACAAATTTGCCGAGTTATATTGGTAGGTGTAATAAATAACTTGTGGTAAACTTCCTAGTTTTAACAGATTGGTTCAAATTTATTGAACAATTTGGAAAATTTTATTCATTGGTAGTAGCAGTAAATATAATAAAACATAAATAACACATACATGTTTATTGTTGCAGTTGCCTTAATAGTCCAGGCGATATCTGTTTCGGGTTTGGTAAAACGCATATGATCGGAGATTTTTGCTTTAACGGCTTCTAAATAACATCAGAAATGATAATTTTTCTATGCAAATAAAAAAAAACGCGGTCTTAATTGTTATTGCAAAAAAGTATAAAAAAATAGCAAAAAAATTCATTTTTTTTGGATTTCTCATTGACAACTTAGCAACTATTCTTTTAGACAAAAATGGAAGAGGAAAAACATTTTCGCAATTTTCACGCTTATAAACAATTGCAATAATTTACTGTTTTTTTTCAAAAATTTTTTTTATTTTAAAATATGGTTTGGAAGTACTTGGAAAGAGGAGTATTTAAAAAAACCTGATTATCTGCCCATTATTTTTGGAGTTATAGCCCATTAAAGTTAACCCTTATTTACAGCAAAACTACAAGGGTATAAGGACTGTTTTTTAATTTTTTCGAATTGCAACTAACTCAATCTTGATCAAAATTTAATTACAAAACTTTTTCCTCTTCCATTTTTGTCTAAAATGAATAGTTGCTATGTTGTCGACGAGAAATCCAAAAAAAAAATGAATTTTTTTGATATTTTTTATACTTTTTTTGCAATTTTTTATTTGCATAGAAAAATTATCATTTCTGATGTTATTTAGAAGCCGTTAAAGCAAAAATCTCCGATCATATGCGTTTTACCCAAGTATACCCTTTTTAAAACAGATACCGCCTGGCCTATAAATTTGTTTTACATTTATCCACTTTTGATCTAATAAGTTGATGAACAAACTGGCCGACTTATATTGATACACGTACATTGAGGCAAACTTCCTAGCTTAATAAATTGGTCAAAGAATTGGAAGCAAATAACTGGTTAGTTATAATTTATTGTCATATTTTTATAGATCTTTTTGTGATTTTCTCTCATTAGTACCTACTATCACTATATTCTGGTTAAATTCTAAATATATAGCCAAAGTTAGTGACCATAAAATTGTGATAAAATTACGTCTTAAATAAATTACAGTATCATTTTTTGTTGACAATTATTATAAAGAATAAAAAGATGCCACAAATACAGCAAACTATGACAATTTCTTGAATTGGCTAAAAAATTAGTAAAAGTGAAATTTAAACAAATCAATTCGGTTGATATCTAGATTTTTACTGGAAAGAATTTTCCATAATAATTGTTTTAAATAAAGAAATTAACAAATATGACTGAAATTACCTGTGAGGGTTCTGGATTTAATCCATTTGGTGAACCTAAATATATATAAACAGCACCATGATCTTCTTCATAAGGAGCACCAATTGCTACATCGTTATATCCATCCTTATTAATATCACCAACTGATGTCATAGAAAAACCATATCTTGATTGAGTCTTCCCATAGAAAACTTTATCCCAAGTGCAGTTGTCCCAAGTGCAATCTCTAATGTTATAATAAATGTAAACAGCTCCTCCTTTCTTTTCACCATAATAAAATGGGGCACCTACTAGTAAATCATCATATCTGAAATAAATCCATTCAAATTAGAATACTAAGTTTAGTAAAAGAAAAATAAATTTATGACTAAAGATAACTTACCCATCATTATTTACATCAGCAGCGAGCATTTCGTACCCAAAGCTAGAAGCAAATTGTTCACCAGTAATTATTAACGATATATTTAATTCTTCATTATTATATTTTTCAAAGAAGTAAACTTGGCCTTTCATTTTGGATCTTGGAGCTCCAGAAATATAAGTATATGCACTTCTATTAGAGAAGTGACCACCTCCCACACTCATGCCTATAAAAAAATAGTTTTATAAGAAAATTTAAGTCACCGGTACAAGTTAATTATACCTAAATAGCTATATTTTTCAATAATTTCGGTGTCACTTAAAGGTCCGTGATAAGTTGTTTTGTCTTTTGTTAAAAAATCACCAACGACAACTTGGCCAAAAACAGTTCCTCTCCATGTGAACGGACCTGGAGCACCCATCAAGGCAAATTCATCACCAACAAACGAAGCACTTGTGCCAACTTGACAAAAACCAAACTGTTGATGTAATCTGCAATGGTATATATATATTTAAAACATCAATCTAAATTGCGCGAACCTGAAAAACTTACTTTTCAACTGGTTTTCCCTTGCATAATTGTAAACTTTCATAGGTATTCAGGTCTGAATTTAATAAATAGCAAAGGCCTTGGCCATAATGGAATTTTGATAAGTCTGGGCTTTGTATATACCTATGAGCACAGACTATAACAATACCACCTGGTTTTTGAGACTTTACAGTTACCCCTAGCCACTGCCCTGTCTTGATTTCATCTAATCCTGGACCTTTCAGTGATGTGTTTTCACCTCCTTCGTCATCATAATCAAAGTCGTCGACTAAATAAAATTGCATTGTAAAAAAGATGATAACTATATAACAGGTAAATTGCTGAATTTTCTGTAAAATATTAGATAATTGTAATTTCAATTATCAAATTGAATTGATTTATAGAAAAGTATCATGTTTACATACAAACAAATTCAACAATTTACGAAATCCAAAATTAGTTCAAATAAGACACAAGCGATAGATTATTATTTACTTTTAGTACCGCAAAGATATCAGATTGTTATTGCATTCATAAATTACATTTTCTTAACACTGAATTGTAGGTGCATATATGTTTTTGATTTAAGGAAAAATTTAGATTTCAGTTTTATCAAAATAATTTTACAGAAATATATTTGTGGTAGAGGGGACAAAAGGGAAATATATATATATATTATTTTATAAACTTATTCTTAGATAAAGTACTTGTTTTTAAAATTATATCATAGAAAATTTGCATAAACAGAGGGCTGCGGAAAGAAAAATAAATTGAAAATGGTACCAGACAGTGCCGGTTTAAGCTAATTTCGGGCACTAGGCGCAAAAGATTTACGGGCCCCCTTGGCTCCTGTATCCGCCTATGCCTTTTTGATATAATTTGGCCATTCTTTTAACAATAAAAATTATAACATTCTTTTTCGTGACATAATATTGGCAATCTGTCGCATGATAGTGTCACAAATAAGTTTCTTCAGTGCATCATTTTTTCTATAATACTGACAATGCATCAAAGTTTTCTTGACTTAAATTAAACCTTAATTAAGTTTTTATTCTATTAATAATTTATAATAATAAATTTATAGTAATACTATTGAGTTTATAAGCTACCCTAACGTACTATTATTTCATTTTGATTGATTTTTAATCTGAAAATTAAAATCTATTGTCACATCTAAAATGGTACTACAAATATAGCGAATTGTGACAAATTTTTGTATAATTTATTGCATGAAAAATTGATAAAAGTAAAATAGGCTTTAAAATAAAAAGTTAGGTAACCTTATGTTGCAGCAACAATTATCTCTAATTTGTCATTCAGCTGTGAAACGTAACAGAATTTTAAATTATTATAAAAAATCAAGTTTCAAATTCATTCAATAAATCATAAATTCAAACATTTTTTAAAGAAAATATCGATTGAATGGATGGATAAGTAGGAGCTTTATGCAATAAAAAAATTTGTTTAAGAAATATCTTTGGAGATCATAAAAAATCAACAAAAATAAAATATTTTCATACAATATAATCTTGAAAGAATTAAACACGCTGTTTTCACCATTCGTTCATTTCATTTTATCCAATCATAAAAGGCCAACTTATCTACAAAATGAAATTCTGACAAATTTAAATTCTAAACATCTTTCCTTAATGTCATTTTTTCATATCGATAAAAATGGAGCAGTTTACTATATTATTTTTTTTTGTCTTGAATATTTTCTATATATATATATATAAACGTAAAATACCCTATGGTAATATTATTTGAAAAACAAGCTATTATTTCCCTAAATCTAAAAATAGAAACGTTTTCCCTCTTGTCCATTATAACCGTGAACGTAGTGTATATTTTTTAAAATATAAAATTTTAAGTCTGTAAATCACATAACTGAAATCAAAATGTTGTGTAGAATTTAAAAATTGCTATACCGTACATCATTTTAAATACAGAGCTTGATAAATGATCACAAACTATGTAACCAGTAATTTTGCTTGGAACAGTAATTTTATTCTTCACGTTAATTAAAAATTATTAAAATAGTAAGATCAAGATTATATTAAAACACAACATTCTGTTTCACCGGCTGTGATTGGTGTGATTTTTCACGAGATTCTATTCAATCAATCAGCGACCGTATCATCTCGAGCGTAGACGTAACGGTTTGACATTGTTTATTGTAAACGAATCATTAATATTGTCATGCCAAGATTTAGGGAATTTTTGTTACCCTGTAATGTTGGTTGCCTAAGCTCGGTGGTCACGTAGCTTGTAAACATTTAAGGCTCTGTAGTTACGTGCTTACAAATATCTTTCAACAATCCTATATCTTATTTAAATAAAAACTGAGCGCAATTGTAGTGTTGGATTTTGATTCTGTAAACAATAATCTATCATATAATATTAGTAAATAAATATGACTGCAAAATAATCTACATAAATACAGATCAAAAGAGAATGTATGTTTTTTGATATCGTATATTCTGATGCTATTGGCATTTGAATGAAATATAACATAAATGATACTGAAAAAATTAGCCTCTCTCTAAGCCAATAAAACATTTATAAGTTATGTGGTCACACATGAGAACAGTTGAATCAGAATTCTGTTCTTTATACCCTAAAAGTACAATGTGTTACAATTTTTGCAATATTTTACTAATTTTCAATACTTTACCTATAATATGAACTAGAATAATGTAATTTATATATTAGGAACCTTTTGCAATTATTTAAAAAATCCTGACTCATTTTTAAAATAGAAATTATAGGTATATGTTTAAAAATTTTATAAATATGAAATTAATAATAAATACGAGGTGTCTCACTTTTAATAAGCAATTAAGAATATTAGAGAAACTTTATATACCTCTAACATAGATAAATAAATATCTCAATTTTTTCTTTTCCAGATACTTAAAAATATGCTGTTACATTTTCTGTTCAGTTTTATTAGTTTAATATATTTACAATCTATCTTGCAAAATTTTAAAATGAACAATTTAAAATTCACTTTTTATCTGAAAACTATTCTGTACAGACTGTTTAAAATTAATTGATAAACTTGAAATTTTAATTCGGAATGTCAAAATGAGAAAAAGGTCTACAAAGGAACGTTTTGTTTTATAATGCAGTGATATTTAAAAAAATATTTTTCTAGAAACGTTTTATATACGACAACAAAACTTATAGGTAAAAACTCGCTATTTCCAGTGGTGGAGATACCGGGAATTATTATCACTAAGACCTCAGAAAATGAACGCCTCTGAGTTTTTTGGATATTTCTAAAACGGAGCGTCTTTAGTAATTTTTTTTTAACTTACCGTACTGTTTCGAAGCTCTTTGTAAACCTTAAATAACTTTAGAACTATGCATTCCACTGGAAATTGTGCTCTAACAATATGCAAAATTTCTGCACTAAAGATTTTTTCGGACTTCACATTAATACATCGTAATGTAAGTAAAAAAGTAGTACGCATTAAAAATGGTCCGCTTTTTTTGAATAAAATGAAAATAAGAAATAGTACTAGGAAATAAAACAGTGAACAAATTTCCAAAATACCCAATGACCTTGAACTCTTAACCGGTGTTTCCGCCATTAGTTAACGAACTTGCATTCGAATTCAATGAATTTTGAACTTTATTAGGACATTTCATTAGAAATTTCAGAGAATGTAATTTTTGTCACCCAAACTGAAATTTAGAAATTAATCTTGAAACATTCTGTACCACGTGTCGCATATTAATCGGTACACGTGAATATCTCGTCTGTGAAGCCTCCGATCCAAAAATTACCAAATGAAAGTTGTTCAGTTTATTGGGGGAAAGCGATTGCTCACCTTGTATTTGACCTTAACCGTGACCTTGAAGGTCACTCAACGGTCACCTTCATCATTTTAAATGGGACCCTCTACTTTTACCTTTGGAATGGATTCGGCAGAAAATTTTACATTCGAATGTGATTTCATCTTTGACCTTACGGTCAAGGTCACAGGGATTTGAAATCATGTATCACAACTGATGTAACCTCGGAATATGATGTTTGCCCCCAGAGTGGAAGGGATTTCTATCGAATTACTTAATCATGACTGATTTGATCTTGACCTCTATCTGCAAGGTTATTTGAAGGTCGACTACAAAAATTGACCTTGATGACAAATGTTAGGATGTTCGGGATCGTAGATCGGTGATCTTGTATTTAACCTTGAATGTCATTTTCAGACCTATATGATGTATAAATTCCGATCATGCAACCTCCTCGCGTAGTACATCGAGTCACGCTTATGCCGACAGTGAAAAACTGAAAAAAACATTAAAAATCTCAAGCTATTATTTACCCTGAGATCATTTCAATAGTATTAATTGATTTGATTAACTTTTAATTCAACCTTTAAATGACTTTCAAGATTAAATCCAAGATCACCGATCATTGGTCCCGAACATCCTTAAAAATATTTGTAGAGACCTTCAAATGACCTAGAAGGCCAAGGCTAAGGACAAGTCCAAGGTCATGATTGAGTACCTTGATGAAAATCCCATCGACTTTGTGGGCAAATATCTTATTCCGAGGTTGCTGCAGGGGTTACGAATTATTTGAACTCGCTGTGACCTTGACTGCAAGGTCAAAGTTGAGATCACATTCGCATGTAAAATTTTCTGTCGAATCCATTTCCAGAGCAAAAAAGAGTCTCATTTAAAAATATGAAGTTGATCTTCAATTGACGTTCAAGGTCACGGTTAAGGTCGATTTCAAGGTCAGCAACCGCTTTCCCCCAATGATCTGAACAACTATTATTTAGGCCTTTTTTGGATCGCAGGGATGACATATTCAAGCGTACCTATTAAAATGGGACACGTGGAATTTGCAACTGACATTTAATAACATGGATTAATTAACTGATGTCAAAAATGTAACTGAGTATAATTTACTTTGAAATACATTTTTAGAGTTATGTATATTACAGGATTACAGGCTGTTACAAATTCGCTTCTCACTACAGGGCTTTCGGAAACGGTAAGAGATACGAACTAGCTTAAATTGGGGTAAAGTTGCATAATCAGGGGACCAACATTATCCTTTAAAGAATCGAGGCTAACATGATTAGTTTTCGAAATATTTGAAAACAAACAAAATTTTGGAAATCCGTTTTTGTTTCATTTCAGCCTTGTTTGAGACGATATTGAAAAAAAAGAAGAACGATTTCACATGGCAACTTTTTGCCCTCTATCGAATGGCATAATCAATTTTTATATGTAACGTTTCGTCTCTCCAGGACCATCATCATCTTCATTTTTTTAAATACGACCCAGGGCAAGCCTTCATGGCCCCCAATACTGTACTCCCTCAGCCCGAACCAGATTCAGACGTTTTGTCTCGAAAAATTTATCTTCAATGTATTCGTTCCTTTATCTAATTTTTTTATTTAGATTTCTATGTTTATTGAATTATCGTACACTCTAAGTGTCGTTAGACCCTGTGGCATCCACCTAGTTATTTAAACTACTACCATCACACGTTACAATAAAATATTATAAGAGTTTTAATCTCCATCACCTGGTCATACATAAGTCGATAAGTTGTTGCGTCAAAATTAAAACATTATTATAATTTTAATTTCATTATGACAAATTAATTCTTAAAAACGCATATGAACAACCAAAACTCCAAATGAATATTATACTTTAAAAAATTACAGTAAATTTCAAAAACGTTTCCGTTTTGGCAAATGAAAATGAAGATAAGCATAACATGATCGGAATTTATTATACCTGTAACCGCAACTGTGCAACAACATGTCAGATTTGTTTGAATTTTGAGAAACCTAGAAATAACTATGGGCATGGGATTAAAACATCGAAACCTAAAAAAAAATTAGATAAAATTGGAACGAATACATTGGAGATGAATTTTTTGAAACAAAACGTCTGAATCTGGTTCAGGCTGTATTGGTGGTCATGAAGGCTTGCAAAAAATGTAATAAAATTTCCAGGGTCGTATTTAAAAAAATGAAGTTGATGATGGTCCTGGAGAGACGAAACGTTACATATAAAATTTGATTATGTTACTCGACAGAGGGCAAAAGTTGCCATGAGACAGTGTTCTTCTTTTTTCAATATCACCCCAAACAAGGCTGAAATGAAACAAAAACGGATTTCCAAAATTTTAGTTTTTTTTTAATATTTCGAAAACTGATCATGTTAGCCTTGATTTTATAGAGGTATAGTGTTGGTCCCCTGATAATGCAACTTTGCCCCCATTTAAGCTACTTCGTATCTCTTACCGTTTCCGAGATTCCTGTAGTGAAAGGCGAATTTGTAACAGCCTGTATATTTCAACTAAAACATACCTTAATATATGGAAAATATTTAAAATGTATTATAGGATTACATATTTTTGCTACAGTTTTTTCCGCCCTTAAAGTTTTATTTTTCAAAAGTGAGACACCCTGTTTATATAATTCATATTTAAATTTAAACAAAACATCCTCTTTTTCGACAATGCTCAGCTGCAAATTTATATACAAAATGCACTATTTACAAAAAAGAAAAATGTATGCCTGAGTATATTTTTACATCTTACGCTGTACATAAGCCTTTTAAATATTATATAAAAACAATGCGAAATTTTAAAACACATTCAATGAAACAGTTTCGTGGTCTCAATATATAAGGTAAATAATTTGTTTATGTTAATTTTTTTTGTTATTTTCATTAATGGACTACAAGAAGCTGAAAAAACAAAATACTACAGCATTAATTTGCTAGAGGGTTAATGCAGTGAAATTTTATTTTGATGTACCTATACGGGATAAAATATTTATAATTTTATAGCACAATGTCACCGCTCCACTGCATTGTCCCTGTCTATTTAATTTAATGCTTTTGTAGAGAATTAAAAATATTTTAGCAACTTTAGCTGTTTATTAAGATATTAATATTTGAATGGGCAGAGAATTTTTTAAAAGTAGATAGTTATAGGTATATGTGTGAATAATTATATAATATTAATAGTAATGTATAAATATTAGATTTATTATTGTATGTTATTCAGTAATTAGATATTAGATATTTTAAACCCACATGCAGTAATATCGTTTATTGACCCATATATTATGTTATATCATAATGTGAAAATCTAGTGAAATGTTTGATTATATGATCACTGAATTAATATAAAATGGAGCATAAAATATTTCAATTCCTGATCTTTTATATTATTAAGTTTCACAATGTATTTGGTTTGCAAATATTTAGAATTCAGATATAAATAATAGTATATTTCACACTGATTTTAATTCCGAAGACCTTCAAAATCATAAAAACCAACTAACTGTTGGTGATAATGTACTGTAGGTGATAACGGATGACTAACAATAATTTTGTTACGTACCTATTACAAGTTTAGGAAAACAGAAAAATCATGAAAAACGAAACATTTCCATTTGTATTTTTTTTTTGTATAAAACGATATGTAAATATAAATTAATTTTATCATAATATGTGAAAGTAATGATAAATTAGTAAGTAGGTACTTATTAAGTTTTCAGTGCTATTTCTGTCACTGCAAATGAAAGAAAACAAACGAAAATTGTTTACATTAATTTTATAATTAGGGTTATTTTTATAACACTATTTTGGACGAACCAAAAACAAGACAAATAAAAAACATGTATCACTTCACTTATTTAAAAGATCTTATTTATTAAGCGACAATATTAATAAATATCTATCACATGGTAATGGTGTCAGATAAAATATAATAAAATTAAAACTGTCAAATTTGTTCTAAAAAGGACATGTCAGAGAAATATTGGTATATATTTTTATTTGTCTGTTTTAGTGTAAGACTTTTGGCTCGAAACGCTACTGACTTTGCACGCAAATGTCAAACTCCAATTTATATATAATTTCTCTTATAAAGGTGTGTGAAGTCATTGAAAATTCGTTGTACTATTCTATTGAAAGTGATATACGCGAATGTACAAAAAGTAGAACAGGTTCCATTTTCATTGATCATTTACCCCAGACGATCACTTCTGTTTACATGTACTCATTTCATTTACGTAAGATGATTCATTCGCGATGATCATCCAAATGATCCATAAATATAGCTTAATAATAATTTTATTCTATTACTAAAGAAAAGAAGATTTGGTTCATTTTTCACTTAAATAAACGAAACAACTGTAGAAATTGGTAAATACAAACTAAATTTGACTTGAGTTGTTAGAAAAATATGCAAGTTTCAGATAGGTTGTATTTGTTAATAAGCCTTGTGATTTCTGCGAGGGAAATACGGTAGGTGGATGATTGAGTTTGAAACTAAGATTTATATTTATTCTCAAATCATATGGGTTTTATTATGAATCTGGATAATTTTGTAACTAGCCACTTGTTGAAAACAAGACAAATGTTTGTATGGCGCATATGGTTTAAATTTATTAAAAAATAGACTTGGCTACCCACTTATGAAGTATTTATAATATTATATGGTAAATTTTAAATGTGCATCGGCCAATAAAAAAATTATTTACAACAAACCGTCATCAGCTATTTTTGTAAATAAACAACACATTTTCAGCTAAAATTTTTATCGTCTGTGCAAATATGGAAAAAACATACGATTTTCATTAAAAAAATCTCACTGAACATCCTGCATCATGTCAATGTCATTAGAAAATGAAAAAATTATAGCGACAACTTGGGCAAAAAGTATTACCACTGTTGAGAAATAACAGCGAGCGGCAGAATAAGTACTATAAAAAAATAGTGTTCAGTAAAACCGGAAGTTGAACAAATAAATGTGTTATTTTATTTCTGAAATCTATTCAAACTCCCACGATATTCTTTTTTATTTTTTTTTCCAAGTACCTAGATAAATTTCGTTAAAAAATAGAATTAAGGATTATTTTGTATATTTGTAAAAACCGAGATAACAGGGAACTGTGTCTATAGTATACATTTCAACCTAAATTAGTGTTTGGAAAAAAAGGGAAAACGCAGATAACACAGTTTAATCACATCGGCTAGATCACGCTGTTTCCGCAGCGAGGGTGTGCTTTGATTTAGCCGACCACGGCTTAATTCACCTAGTGCGGCAACATTAAAACAAGCTTAATAATGTTCGCATTAGCATATAATTACAACAGAAGATGTAATTAAATGTAAGCGGAGGAATGGTTGAAGCAATAAAAAAACTGTGACAAAGATAACGTAAACTCTTAAGCAGAATAATACGAGAACTATGCATTTCAAAGGTTTTGTTTATTAAAATTTTATATGAATTTTTGATTACACTGTTTTAGTTCCAACGGATTATTCTTTGAATCTTATTAAAAAAGCAAATTACACAATGCCACAAAGAAGGAAGTGAGCTGGACCGTAACCTAACCTAACATCAAGACACTCCTCTGAAAAGCGGTTTTCGAGATTTCAAACCGACTTGACAGTCGGTGGTTACAATAGTATATTGTACAATAAGTGCGGTAAGTTGTCTATTGCCCACGAGAGCGGAGTTGAGCGCAAGAACGAAGTGAGTGCGCTTATCCGCTCAAGTGGGCAAGAGACAACCGCACGAATTGCACATACTATTTTTTATTACGAATGCAATGAAAGAGTCCAGGGGCGAAGCCCCGGTGGGGTCCACATATTTTTATTCAATTTAAGTGATCAATAACTGTCATTTAAATGTCACTTTTTAAAGATAATATTTTCGAGTGTGTAGGTATTTAAATTTTGCGTGTTTTATTGGCAATTCGCGTGCGACAAGTAAGATTACCGCACGCAAATAGAGTGGGCAAACAGCTAGTTACCGACCTAAAAAATATGCGAAAAGATAGGACTTATCCGTCATGAGTAATAGAAAAAATATTACAATTCATGATCTTATTGCACCAAAACTTCATAACCCCGGAGCTTTATAATCCCGTAATTTCATAACCCGGAATGTGCGAGAGTGTAGAACCATGTAATTTTGTGAAAACATGAATCTCATGTGTGTTGGCAGGCTTTCATAACCCAACAATGCCGTAACTACAAGATGTACGTATAACCACGAAGCTGAGAAATTGACCTTATAGTTCTGTTGTAAATCCGTAATTTTGAAAAAATTTATTTTAGGATAGATGGGTTATTATGTGAAGAATATACATGAGTTTCTTTCGAGGTAGAGCGAAAGGACGGGGCAGGATGTGGAATATATTCTAGATCCTTGCATATCCGATATCAGTGGGCAATGGATAAGCATGCTACCGTAGTACAAACGGAATTAGCAGGTATAACCACAGCCTCTAAAGAAATCGCCCGTAGGCATACCTGCGGGTAAAATCATTAGAATATACACAGATAGTAGCCAAGCACTATTGATCTTACGTAATCATAATGACTAGGTCAGTATGGGAATGCCACCAAGCACTGGTCGTGGCCTCAGCTTCCAACAGCATATCTATATGCTGGGTTAAGGGACACAAGCGCTGGTAATAAAGAAGCTGACAAGCTACTCAGGAGTGCATCGGGATTCAATATTTTTGGATCCGGTGCCTCCAGTGTGCTTCCACTGTCAGCGCTCGATGAAATTATCAAGGGAAACACCCACAAAGAATTTATGAAACAGTGGGATGAAACAAATAGCTGTCATTTTGCTAAGGAGTTCTTAGAATACCTTAGCAAGGATACAGCCAAAAAGTACCTGGCCATGTCTAGGTCAAATCTAGGTATTCAAACTGGACACTGTTGGCTAAGGAAGCATCTTTATAACATGAGAAAGTGTGAAAGGGTTGTGAACAAGAAGACGAGACAGTATTATAAGTGCTATGCGAATTCACTGCCGCCTTGGCAAAAGAGAATCCATGTTGGGAGAGCGTTGGCCTTCTATGGCCTATATTAGAGAGATCCCCCTGAGCAACGTTACCACCTTTTTCTCTGTAAACGGTTCAGGTGGATTGATCTTCTAATGAGAGGAAGTATAAGGGGCCCAATGGGGCATAAGTGCTGTAGCTTTTTAAGCTACTATCCCTAGAATTGCAGACTCCAGATTCCAGGGAGAGCGAACCACTTGCAGCGAGTTGCAAGAGTGCTTATTGTAACGCGTGATAACGGGCGCGATGGTTAGGTACATTGGTATAGAGACCATATTGAGTTTCAGATAAAGCCGAAAAGAAGAGGATGAAGAAAATGTCAATATAGAAGGCCAATTTACAAGCTGCAGTCACCGTTTTCCGAGAAGCCACTTTTTTTTAACTGACCGAAGTACGTAGAGATTCACAATAACATAACTCAGGCAACATCATATAGATTTTTTGATTGATTAACAATTTTCATTTAATTTAAAATTTTAATTTAATCTTTTTCCGATACTTTTTTTTGAATGTGACTGACTGAATTCGGATCAGGGACCTAGCCTAATTTTCTGTGTAGCGCGCTGTTATTATTTCGCAAACAAAATTATTAAGTGATTCAGTTAATATACGTACCTAATTCAATTTTTATCTATTCATTTTTATACTTAGTTTTCTCGAATTCACTTTGTACTTTTTACATCTTTAAAGTACTTATCTATATTTTTAAAGTTGCATATTTTTATTAGTTTACTGTAAAGGTAAACAGCCGATTCAATTAATTTCAAAAAATTTTCCGAAATTCCCATCATTCCCGTAGTACACGTGCTAGCGGTATTCCAGGAACCGCAGTCTGAAAATTTTTATTCAGGAAATTTTGTTTTTGTGGAAAGCAAGATATACCTACCTATCTCTAGAACAGTAAGTCATAGGGAAAGTACCTAAGAACATATCAAAAAGTAATAAAACAAGGGATTCGAACGGTAGAACAGTTCAGGGTGGTTCAACTAAAATAAGGAAGATTTTAAGTTGCCCAAGTTGACGCAATTTTGAACTCCTTGTATTAGATATACAATTGTATATTTCTTATCCACACCAAATCTATAAGAGCATTTTTGCAGAAGTGTAGATAATTTGAAAACGGCACCATGCCATTCATACATCATTTCAGTGTTAATGGTATTATGACTATATTGATTAACAATATTTATACTGAGTAAGTACTGGTTAGATATCCATCCTGGTTAATGAATAGAGCTGACGTTCGATCGCGTGGCATACTGGCTCCACAGTGGTCCTGCAGGGATCTTTTCCTTGGTCTCTCCGTAGTCTGGGATTGATTAGACCTGTATTGGTATCTCGACTGGCTAGTCTGTACTTTAGTTAATCTTATTGTCGCTTGCCCCAGCTCGAATTTCGCTATGTTTGGAAAACATTTTATTTCCCAAAATTAGCAACTGAGGTGGTTTTCTTTTTATTATTGATTATTATTATAAATTACAACTACATATTTGATATGGAATGTCTGTAATTTCATATGTTCAGATTTTATGAAAACTTTTTGAACTAATTGACTTAGTACTTTATGTAAATAGTATTCATGTATAATAAACGTTTATCAAATAAGATGTACCTATGTTAAGATCCATGTCCAGCTACTTCAAAAATACCTCAGTATGAAATTTCATTGGAATAACTAATAATTTAAATTGTGATTGAATTACTTTAAAAAAGATAATTTTGTTTGAATGCTTTTTAAGTAAAATTATATTAAAGTAACGTGATTATGTCGGTTTACTTGTATCCACGGAAGTTACTCTTGAGGTATGACGGATGACCTATTTGTTTACGAACACTTTGTATAAGGTTTCATAAATTTTATTTAAAATTACTACCATTTTCAGTTTAACTTCAGTAAACATAAACATAAACCTAAATGACATAGCTAAAATAAAATAAAAATTAAATTTTTATTCATTTTCATTTGAAATAAATAAATTTGTTTTTTTTTCGGCAATAAACGACTGCTGTATATCACTGAAATAACCATTCAATCTCGACTGGCTAATAATAACTGAAAATTAGTTCCTTTAATTTTATAAAAACTTCAAATTACAGCCTAAAGTTAAAAGTGATCCGTATAAAGCAAGATATTAGTGAATGAATTGTTATAAAAAATTAATTTTCTACTACCCATCCAAACCTGTAGTTAATATATTTTTAACTATTTTTTTATGATCGTGAAAATGTAATAATAATTCGATTTTAAAGAAATTATTACCTTATTACTTACGAAGCACTAAAAAGCTGCAAGCAAAAAGCATACAAAAAACCCTTAAATCCCAAAACATGCAAAAAGTGTACATGCATCAATTAGCTAAATACTCATGCCATTACCAAATAGGTATCAATTCGATACCACTGATTGGTTCGAGACCACCACTTACATATATACTTCCCGCTGGCATCTGGAATTGCACCCCAAAAAACAAAAACATTAATTATTACAGCCCCAAAAAACGGAGGCTTTAAAATATGCCATATACCTCTAAAAAAATGTATATGGAGAATGTACAAGATACTATAAAATGCTAGATGAGAAAAATTTAACAAACAAAAGCCTCCTTAGCTTGATCGATGGCACTACAATCATTAAAAACGGCAATGTTTATTAAAATTTGTCTAATAAAAACGTTAATTACACAATTAAGGAAAATGAAACAACTACAATGTCAGTACCATCGGTAAAAAATAGATACAAGTACAACGCTGCAAAACTGTCACAAGTCTAAAACTAAACTAATAAGTGTTTTTACAACACTGAACTAATATATTTATGTAATAATATATGTAGACACTTTTGTTCAAAATATATGTATACCTCTTTTTCCGTCAGTTTCGACTTGTTCACAGTCATCGTCATAATTTGATACTGGGCATTTGAAAAGGGCCCCGGAATGATTCGATCCAGGTTGCAGGTTCTGGCCAAGTGGTGCCCCCACCAGAAGCCTGGAATAAAAAAAAATGTGTAAAAAGCAAGTTTAACAAGTAATGAATTATTTATACAGTTTTTAAATGTTTAGAGAAAAAAGTACCGAAATAGCCTAAATAACAGATGAATTAAAAACATCGGGTAAGTTTGTAGTATTTCTATTATTAACTATACCTACATCAAGAATACCTTTAGTGCAGAAAGTTTCGTTAATAGTCTACTACTAACTTGCCATTAAACATTATTAAATACTTTTATATACAGGATGTCCGGAAAGCTCATGTCAAAAATGAATGAGTATACAGGGGAGCTCAAAATTGCTGTGGTACGTCATAAAAAATTTTTTCCTATCGAGCTTCGTTGTGGAGTTATTGGCCTTCAAGAAAGAAGTTTCAAAAATAAATTCCAACTTCTATGTGGTTACCATGACAACAATGAAATTTGGGCAATTAAAGTAACTCATGGTAATGTTCATTTCCAAGTTTAAACTGATATTCAATATGCCTGGATTATACATTTTTCTTTCATAGTTCGATTCCTCTCTCACTTTGCTAAAAAAAAGGTATACCGTATATCACTCGATATCTTGCACCATTTCTGAGAAAATCGAATTTTGTTAACAACATACTTTACTGTATCAAAAATGTGATACTTAACATGTTTGTAAAACTCTTGGTTTCTATAGAATTAAAAGAAAAAAGAGAACTGTTAAGTAAGATGTTCAATATGTGCACTTTGAATTTCAACGCATTTTCTAAAATTGCTCAAACACCCCTGCTGTACTCAAAATAATATGCGATAATTTCTAATGATGTCGGCGTATGTAATTATGCGATTTCTTCCCTACTATTTATAGGAGTTTGATAAACAAGATTTTTAAGATAGCCCCAAAGAAAAAAACCGAGAGGATTAAGATCGGGAGATCGAGGCAGCCACGAAAAACGACTACCACGACCGATCCATCGATCGGGAAATGTGGTATTTAAAAAAGCCCTTACTGCCCTGTTAAAATGGGGTGGTGCACCATCGGGCATAAGCCAAATGTTATTTCAAATATTTAAAGGGTCGTCCAATAACGGGTTAAGGTGTTCTTGCAGTAAATGTAGGTATTTATCTCCATTTAAAGCGATAATATGATATGTGGTCCCACTAAGTAGTTTCCAATTCAGATATTTCCATCCATATATTAATGATAAATTTTTGTTAGTGTTTTGTCTGAAGCATGGGGGTTTTCGTCACTTCAAATATGTAAATGTAAATTCTATTAAAGCAGTTGGAGTAAATCCCAACAGCTTCAGGAGCATTACATTCTGCAATTTCATACATTTGATGAATATCTGCAAATTCTTCATAGCTAAAATTCTCCATGATATTGAATCAACAAATGATGTCAAAATGATTTATGACAATAGTACATTGTGTAACGAGTGGGGAAAAGTTGCCAATAGCGCCACGCGGACGCAGTTGAAGCACGAGCGAAGCGAGTGCGGAAAGCGCCCAAGTGGCGCTATGGCAACTTTTCCGAACGAGTTGCACATACTATTTTCTATCACAACGCTGGAGCGTTGCGCTATGAAAATAACATCACGCTGTTGTACTATCTAGCACTTTCCGTGCACCTAACCCCCTACACTATAGGTTCCATAGCGAGCGCGCGTGATAGAAATATCTAAGTAATTGCTAATGATACATACTTATTGACTGTCATCTCAATTTCCAAGATTTTTTTATTTTTTCCAAAATTCGATTTTTTCAAAAACAGTACAAGATATCGACTGATATACGGTATACCTTTTTTTAGCAAAGTGAGAGAGGAATCGAACTATGAAAGAAAAATGTCAAATTTGGCAACGCTATCAAACCTGTATAATTCACGCAGATTATTATGATTATATAATTCATTAGAAATTTAGCTAATAGCAATTACAAATTTTACGTAGTTACTATGTATTGATAAGCGATTATACTCTTGACGACGTGGTATAACCGTTTTGGTGTTTCGCCTCCTCCAACAATGTGAACTATGTCATGGTAACGATAGTTTTAACATTTGTCAATAAACGTCAAAAAAAAATGGAACTAGTAACCAATAAAGTTAGTTAATTCATTATGTAATCGTATCGTATACCACTCGAGCAAACGAAAATAATCGATTATACTAATCTCCTCACTCGACGTATATCCTTAAAACACCACTCCAGCTACGCTGTCGTGGTGTTTCGCAGAATACGTCTCGTGACTCGGAAGTATAATCGAATATTTTCTATGCTCTTGTGATATTATAACTGATTATTTTATTCAAATGATTTAATTCAGATTATTTTAATTAATAATTTTAATAAATGAGATCCAGAAAATATAAATTTGTATTGCACTGGTGATAAATATTTAAAAGCATGTAATATAATGCGCCAATAATAGGTAGCCAATTTTGGGTGGGATTGCCAGATACAATGATAGAAAAGATATAATGATAGGAAAAAAGAAACTACCTCGTGCGCTTTTTTCGAACTAAATTTGGTAGCTTTTTCTGTTTTTTAATTTTACATTATTAGTCACTGTTATATTTTTGTTAATATTTATTTAAGAAATATGTGAAATAAGGATTAACAGTCTTAAAAAGTTATTCATTTTCTATTAAGTTTCTAAAGATGCGTATGCACCAAAGCAACATAGAGCAAATTTTGTGTTTCTGTCGCGTGTTTACAAAAATGTTGCAGTAAGTTCCACTGTGTTGCCCATTGTTGCCGGGACAAAACTAAAAAGTTGCTCTATGTTGAGTATTTCCCTTGGAAGCGGCAAACATCAAAGAAAAAGTGGTAACAAGAGTCAACAAGTTTCAGCTGCCGTCGGTGGAAATGGGCTGTCGTTCTTTGCTGTAGTTTGCGATTGAACACATCCGAATTATGGCGGAATTTAAGTGGACTAATGTCTTTTGAATATTATTAATTGAAACAAACCGAAATTTAGTGTGTCTTTTTAACCCAAAAGATCAAACATATAAATGCAGTTTAAAAAAATAATGTTCGGTTATTTTCTGAACAGACCTCGTATTCACAGTAAATTGTTGAAGTGGGGAGACTTAAGGCTGTAGCACAGTAGATCTGAATAAAATCCAATCAATAACATACTGAAATTTCTAGGTGAAATGGAGTCTACGCAATTCGCTTTATTTATTCTAAAATACCAAATATGGACAGTTTGTTAAGTTAACAAGACTATTAATCTCCAAATACCTTTATAATGGTTATGTCGGTGTAACTGTTGGACCTTATTTGGATATCTAATAGCCTCAACTAATACAAATATTGTAACGAATGCAGCTTTTAATTTAAAACTGGTTTTAGTATATTTTTGTCCTGTCGCAAATAGAAACTAACAATGTATTAGGTTTAAATAATTTTTAATTTTTGAAAATTTAGTACGATAGGGTGCCGAAAAAGTTCTGTCAATTTTTTGATATACATATTGCAACAGGTAACAATACTGCATAAACAAATGAATCCACTCAACTAAAAAGTTATAACTTATATTAATTCAATAACAGTGAATTAAAACAAAAACATTTACAACGAATGTTCAAAATTACCTTCTGTGGCTTCAGTACATTTATGTAATTGCTTTCGAAAACTTACAACGATGGTCGCACACTCTTCTATTGTAATTTCGTCCCAGGTAAGTACGTCTTTTTCAGCTGGTTCACTGTAGCGGATGATGGACCATACCGAGTAATTCAATGGGTTGAAATCGGTTGAGTTCGACGGGTAAACGTCCTTATCCCAAAAGCCAGACCGCAACCGTTAACTGGGCCAAATGAGCCGGACCTCAGTCCTGCTAGAGCATGAATCCACCATGGATCGAAACATTCAGGAAGATGATACGCTAGACAGTGGAGTAGCTGAAAGCGACGATGACGTGTGCCTGGGACGAAATTAGACTAGAAGAGTGTGCGACCATCCTTGGAAAACTTCGAAAGCGATTACGTAAATGTATTAAAGCCAAATAATGCAATTTTGAACATTTGTTGCAAATGTTTTTGTTTTAATTCACTGTTATTGAATTAATAAAAGTTATTAGTAGTTTAGTTGTGTGGTTTCATTTGTTTATGCATTATTGCTAAACTCATGGAGACTACACAAGGAGCCCGAACTCCATGTAAACAAAAATCTTACAAAAATAAGAGGGCGCTAGTGTTCCATATGTAGAGAGGCGAGATAAAAAAGCGGCAGTTTGAATTATAAATCAATCATGTCATTTTTGTGATGTGTTAAAAATTTTAAAATAAATAATGTTAAGCTACTTTGAATTATATAAATCATGAAAATATGTCATTCCGGACTGTAATTAAACCAAATAGATAATAAAAAATATTAGCTTTACGAGAATAATTTGGTGTTCGTAGAAAGAAACTAGTTTTCAAGGAATTTATGACGTGATTTTGTTAATATGTAAGGTTTGTGTTTTTGATAATTACTTTGTTAACGATTTTAGTTTAATGTAAGTAAAAAATAGTCACATTTTATACAGGAAGTTCCCTTTAAAACAATAGTAATTCTTGTATTATTAATATGAAATTTTTACTTGTGGTAATAAAAAATAGAATATAAAAAAACTCGGTATTTTAGATAAACTTTTTAAAATATTACAGATGTCCGATTTTGAGTCCAGTGATTCAGATGGCTTATTAGACGCATTGTCCAGCTTGAGTGTTGATAAAATAGATTTACTCTAGAAACAGAAAGAGTAAAAAATAAGAACTACTTTGAAATTACTGTACCTGAATATAGTGGCCAAGTTTTTTTAACATTTCCGTGTTAGCATCAGGGAAGTAGCTAACAGAATTGAAGAAAATTTTGCCATTTCTAATTATTTCACCCATGATTCTGGTAAATTTTGCATTGCCTTANCAACAAGTTTCAGCTGCCGTCGGTGGAAATGGGCTGTCGTTCTTTGCTGTAGTTTGCGATTGAACACATCCGAATTATGGCGGAATTTAAGTGGACTAATGTCTTTTGAATATTATTAATTGAAACAAACCGAAATTTAGTGTGTCTTTTTAACCCAAAAGATCAAACATATAAATGCAGTTTAAAAAAATAATGTTCGGTTATTTTCTGAACAGACCTCGTATTCACAGTAAATTGTTGAAGTGGGGAGACTTAAGGCTGTAGCACAGTAGATCTGAATAAAATCCAATCAATAACATACTGAAATTTATAGGTGAAATGGAGTCTACGCAATTCGCTTTATTTATTCTAAAATACCAAATATGGACAGTTTGTTAAGTTAACAAGACTATTAATCTCCAAATACCTTTATAATGGTTATGTCGGTGTAACTGTTGGACCTTATTTGGATATCTAATAGCCTCAACTAATACAAATATTGTAACGAATGCAGCTTTTAATTTAAAACTGGTTTTAGTATATTTCTGTCCTGTCGCAAATAGAAACTAACAATGTATTAGGTTTAAATAATTTTTAATTTTAGAAAATTAAGTACGATAGGGTGCCGAAAAAGTTCTGTCAATTTTTTGATATACATATTGCAACAGGTAACAATACTGCATAAACAAATGAATCCACTCAACTAAAAAGTTATAACTTATATTAATTCAATAACAGTGAATTAAAACAAAAACATTTACAACGAATGTTCAAAATTACCTTCTGTGGCTTCAGTACATTTATGTAATTGCTTTCGAAAACTTACGATGGTCGCACACTTTTTTATTGTAATTTCGTCCCAGGTAAGTACGTCTTTTTCAGCTGGTTCACTGTAGCGGCGAGTGCGTAATTCTATGAGTGCGTAATTGCATTACACCACGTATTACGTACTATACTTTACCTACGACCACTACTGTAAATACTTAAAAACACATCGTCTGCGATCAATGTAAGATTCCTCTATTACGTACGGTAAAAAAATCGTACAGCTTGGTAAAAAAATCTTACAGTTTTCCTAGCAACCACCTAGCAACGGTGAATACAAACAGTATTGTTTCATTCCCCTTCCTTTTCTACTTCCGCCATGTTCGTCTTTTCTTTCATTTTCTCTGGGCATACAAATAGCCCGAGAGCCAGCGACCTTTTTCGATGACTAATAGTGCAAAAGCTGAAAAGTTTTCCTACGCTTCATTTGGTGTCACTAGTAAGAGAATCGACCTCCAGCTCGCGCACTTCCGGGGGGTATAGTTGCAGCAGCCTCCCAAACACGTAAAATAATAAAATAAAAAAACTAATACCGCAAAAGCTGAGACTTTGTTGACAAGTTAATTATGTTATAAACAAAAGAAAAAACGCAATCCGCTGACTTTAGAGTGGGGGTTATGTCTCAGCTTTTCACCTAAACAAGTCAAAAATATGCGCTAGGTAAACTGATACCGCAAAAGCTGAAATTTGGTAAAGTAATAGTCAACTTAACCAGTTATACGAAAAAAATGGTCCGCTGAAGTTTTTGTGGTGTATAAGTGCTCAGCTGACGAGTTGAAGCTGCAGCACATCCCTATACGCGCGGGCGCATTGCATCTTTCACTTTATCAGTTGAGCACTTTTCCCTCACTAAATATAAAGCTGAGTATTTTTTTCATTTAACTTATTAAATTAGCTATTGTATTAACAAGTTTCAGCTTTTGCAGTATGAGCCTTACTAGTAATTATATAAAAATATACAACTTTTTTCGAATATTTATTTACAATTAACGTTATACATATATGAAAATATTTATATCTATTTCATCTTCCGATTCATCACCCTCAAACTCATGGTCGCTAGAGTCAATGTCGATTTCTGACATTTCTTCCTCATCATCTGTAAATATGTACTAATAATGGTAATAATAATAACCACTGTAGGTCGAGCATGCCGTGGCAGGCATTTCTCGGTCAGACTTCCTATTCTGGTCCGGGTTCGATACCTGGTGTCAGCACTGGCAATGTCGATGGATAAAGGGTGTTTGTCCGCGTTTTTTTCAATTGTAACCCCCTTCCGCACAGCCTCTGGCTTTGGATTTGGGGGTTGTCTCATTTCTGTGGTGTGTTTTATGTTATATTATTAAAAAAACGTTAATTATAAAAATAATTACATATAGTACGAATATTTTTAAATTGTATTTTATGTAAATTAAATAATCAAAAATTTACACTTAAATAATGAAATTTTATTATACAGCGAAATATATTAGTATAATTCTAACCTGTACTATTTCTTTGTTCATCCTCGATAATTATATCTCCAAGGGAAGAGNTCATCGTAACTTAATTGCTATTGATTTACTTGCTGTTCTTGTTCTTGTTGTTGTTGTTGTAACTGTTGCTCTTGTTGTAGCTGCTGCACCTGTTGTTGCTGGTGTAACGGATGCTCTTGCTGTTGATGCTGCTGCAAGATATATAAAGAAACAATCCATCATTCAATAATTTATACAATATTTTCACTTTTTTAAGAATCAAAGAAGCTGCTTCAAACTTCCGAATTATTCGACCTTTTGCCATAATATTAACACACTATTCGGTCAAGTTATAACTGGACATCATTAGATTGAAAATGCAGATCACAAACGTACTGCTTTATTTTAAATCTGTTGACACTTCACGTACTATTACCATATTTAAATTATTTTCGAAACTTTTTATTTACCATTATAAAAACAAATTGTAATAATTCTTGACTTGACTTCTAGTTTTTAGTTAGTATACCTCTCCGATATATCTACTAAACTCAATATAAAATAAAATTTGTTATTTGCTTACTTCACTCGTATTTATTATGCTACATTCATTTGGGACATATGGAACACTAGCGCCACCCCAACTTCTGCCATTTCTTGGACAAATTTTGTCAATTTTCCCGTACGAGCTCGTGCTCCTTGTCTAGTCTCCCTGGTTAAACTGCTAAAATATCTCAATTAACAATTGACAGAACTTTTCACGCACCCGCATAAAATATGTTTAATATATCCATGTGATTTATTTCAGAGAACATTTTCCTTTCGTTTACCTATCTTTCTACATCTTCCGATTTGGCCACTATTTTTATTCCTCTTTCAAGTCTTACCCCTACGTTTCATTCCCCTTCCTCTTCTACTTCCGCCCTGTTCGTCTTTTCTTTCATTTTCTCTGGGCATACAAAGTTTCCTTCTCCATTGCGTCCACTTAGACCAACATTTTGCAAAGCGAACGTGATTTTTATTTTTGTCGTACAATAACATTTCGAAAGCAACTTTTCATTATTTTAAATAATCAATCGAATGGCACAGAAAAAAATTTGTTTCAGTGTTAAATCATAAAAATTAACTATTAAAAAATTGACATTGTTATAACTTTTTTATTAAAAATTATATATCTATTTCCCTGAAAAGAAAGTACATTTTTTAGAGTAGATTAAAAAATATATATAAAATTCATTAATTTTTTAAATTTCTGAAATCATTCCCTAAATTCTAATCTCCCTAACTCTATTAATTTTAATAGTACAAGAAAAAGTCAATAGACCATTTTTATGCAGAATTTTATGTTCTACAATTTTTATAAGAAACTTCTTTTCTAATTCTTACTTACCACTTATCTTGAAAAATAATTACTATCACCATAATTGCGATTTAAAGGCCCATTTGATTGGACTATATACGTTTTGTTCATCCCCGACATTACCTACCCGTCGGGTAAAATTGTTCTGAACAAAATAGTTACATAATTGAGGTGTATGGTCGTCTACAGTTTTTGTTTAGAACAATTTTACTTGATGGGCAAAATTGTCGAAGTTGAACGAAGTGTGTGGAGTCTCTAACAAGTGCTTACAACAAATTAGCATATGTGTATCGTTTTATAGAAACTATTGTCGCTGTCTCAAGTTCACACTGTTCTACTGCCATGGGTATCATTGTTCTTTAAAGCTATAACACTAAAGCTTCAATTTCTGAATGAAATCTAATCAGTAACATAATACACCTTGTATTAGTTTATAAGGTCTATGAGTAACATGTGAATTTAGTAGTGGAAATCATTGATTCTAACGATTAAATTAATTTCGACCCAATTTACTTTATTCACTTAAAAATACGAAATATGGGCAGTTTATGAACCAAACAATATTCAATAACTTACAAATCTCTTTATAATAATCAAGTCGAACTGTTAGATGCGCACATTTAATATATTGTATTAAATACAAATGCTATAACGAATGCGACTTAATTTGGAATTGGTTTTAATATACGCCTGTCACAAATAGAAACTGACAACAAAGATTTAAATAATTTTCTATTTCTGAAAATTAAGTACATTTACGATACGATTTAATATGTCCACTCAAATTTATTACAAAGGACACTTCCCTCTTCCCTTTCGTTTACCTCTTGTCTTTCCTCGCTTTCTACGTTTTTTACTTCGTCCTCTCTTTCTACTTCTACCCTTACGCTTCCTCTTTCTTCCTTTTCTCCTCCGCTTGCCTCTACCCTTCCGTGCTTTTCCTTTTCCTTTTCCTTTACCTTTTCTATGGGCACAAGCCTCCCTGTAGAATTTCCTCCTCTCCATTTCGTTCATTTTGCACCAACATTTTGCTCCTTCTATCGCGATTTTGCATGCCGGCCAGCCACAGTGTTTCCTTCGGAATACTCTCAGATAGTTCAAGAATGGGTTAGCGGTTTTTGGTCCTGGTCGGGCACATCTTTTCTTTTTGGAACGACCTTTCCTTTTCTTTCCGCGCGTTCTCTTGCGCGTTCTTCCACGTTTTCTCCTGCGGCTGCGGCGGGACTTCCGACGTTTACCAGACCGCCGTCTTCCTCTCCTCTTCCTACTTCTGCTGCGTTTTCGTTTACCACCACCTAGCTTCTTGCAGTAAACTGCGGGAGCCAATCGACAACATCCCGATTTTGATCGGGACCTACAGTTACTCAGGGACATTATACAATGAATTTAGAGAGTTAGCTGCTAATCTAGCATTTTAAATTTTTCATTTATACTTTCATTGTGAATTTTGAAAATTTATGACAGTAATAAACAAATTTGTCATAACTACCAATTTTGTTTCGAAATAATGTCCATTAATCTTTTTGATATATTAATCCTATTAGTACTGAATTGGGTTCATTAAAACTTTTGAACTGGAATTGTATTCACAATTTTTTGTTTCAAGACAAATTACTGCCAAATGGATGTCAATTATCATCATAATTTGATTAACTAATACATATAGTTAAAACATCAGTTTCAAATAATTCAGCGATGCCGAGACGAATTTTGACGTTTATTTGATCACTCAAATTTTAATTAATCAAATAGTTCACTGAATATGACATTAGTATCATTCCTATCTTGACGCTTTGCTTTTCTGTAAATACGCTTTAATTTTTAACATAACTAATGAAATCATGACGGTGTGTATAAGATCTCTTTATAAATGTTTCTTTGATCGTTGCTTTCTACTAGTTCATGGACAAACTTATTTTTATTTAAAAAGTAACATTGTGAGTTTTACAATTAAGTAGATGAATTATGTGAAAATCACGATGATGTGTGCAAGGCAGCTGAATCAAGTGCAGGCAAATACCGGTAAAACATATAACGGTACACCGGTATACCGGTACAAAAAAACGTAAACAAACCTTAGAGTAAAAGTCATGTAAAAGATTTCTTAAATTTTTTTATGAGTGAAATATTTGTGAAAACTAAATATGGTGCAATCGTGTTCAACGATCTATTGCATATAAAGACGATTAAGTGGAAAAAAATAAATTTCATAGGTAGGAAAGAGGTTATGAGTACCAATATGTTCATACTTTTCGGATGTTTCTGAAAATAATGACCAAGTAAAGTTTAGTAACTTATTAGATTATTTCCGCCTTCCTCAAAATAAGGTGAGATTTACAACTTACAAAATGAGGAAAAAAATATAGAAATACATAAAAAATGCATTTATATAATCTATTTGGAATATTACATCTAAAACAATTCAAGTGTTGTTCTGCGTAATTAGTACAGTAATACAGGGTGTTAAAAAAAGAGTGTAAAATATTTCAGGAGGTAATAGTATGAACCAAAATAAGCAGAAAAGTCTTAATAAACATGGGTCCGCAAAGTAACGGTTGCGGAGATATGGACCACTATTCGTTTTTCAAACATTTTATTTTATTAGGAATAAACCGACAAAGGAAGCTTTTAACAAACAAAAAACAAAGTTACAGAAGATGTTCAAAGTGCCCTCCGTCCATTTCCAAGCAGGCACGACATCTTCGTCTCAACGATATTCGAACTCTTTCGAAAACACCCTCCTTGGTTTGGATTTCTTGACACTTTTGATTAATCCGTAGCTGCAGCTCTTCCAGGCTATTTACAGGAGTACCATACACTAATGTCTTCAAATATCCCCAAACAAAGAAATCTAGAGGGTTCAGATCAGGCGATCTTGGAGGCCATAAAACAGGTCCGGCCCTTCCTACCCATCTATGTGGAAAAGTTTGGTGTAAATGCTCTCTAACGGCCATGGAAAAATGAGCTGGAGCACCATCATGCTGGAACCACATTTGTTGCCTCTGATTCAAAGGAATGTCTTCCAAAAACTCATACAGTGTGTTCTGCAGAAAGTTGAGGTAAGCAGCGCCTGTTAATCGGTTTGGTAAAACAACAGGACCTAGAAACCTGTCACCTACAATACCCATCCAAATGTTTAATGAAAAACGTGCCTGATGTCCAGATTCTATTAGAGCATGAGGATTTTCGTCGGCCCAAATATGCGTATTGTGAAAATTAAACACTCCATTTCTTGTGAACCCGGCCTCATCAGTAAAAAGAATGTTTGCAAGAAAACGAGGGTCTTCAGCATCATGACGTAGAAACCAGCGGCAAAAAACCAAACGTGCTTGATGATCATTTATTGGATTTAAGGCCTGTACTCGTTGCACATGGTATGGATAAAGCAGTTGCTCGTGAAGGATTCTCCAAACAAGAGGACCACTAATTCCTACCTCGGCTGATATTCTCCGCACACTCGTACCTGGATTCTGCTCTACCAGTGCTAGAATTTCTTCTTCTGCTCTAGGAGTGGATACCGACCTTGGTCTTCCGGATAAATGGCACTGTTTGCTCAAGGAACCGGTATCACGCAATCTTTGGTGAATTCTTCCAAACATGCGTTGTGAAGGAATCTGGCGATTTGGATAAGCGTCAACATAAAGACGTCGCGCTTCGGTGGCGTTCCCATTAGCACGACCATACATGAAATGCATGTCTGTTAATTCTGCGTTAGAGTAACCAGCCATAGCGAAAGAAAACTTGTGCACTGAGAACAACTGTCAAATACGTACTGTTTATTTCACTAAACATCAACCAACTATTATAAGAAAATACACAACGTTTTTACAAAATAAAAAAAGGGGCTAAAAAACATAAAACATTCCATATCTCCGCAACCGTTACTTTGCGGACCCAGGTTTATTGAGACTTTTCTGCTTATTTTGGTTCATACTATTACCTCCTTGTTGTACCTGTATAATAAACCCTTTTACATAAACTAATGTAAAAAATATTTTTAAATTTCAAGTTATTACATTCACCTACTACATAAACAAGTAGTGCCTATACTCTTATTAATTAATAATAATTAATTAAAATTACTCGTACAAATATAGATATAAGTATTGTTAAAAGAAGAGAAATCAAATTTAATTCAGTTTTGAGTTAATATAAAGAATATTGACAAAATTATTAATAAATATACGTATTTTAGTAATTTTGTTGCTTGGAGAGGATTTTTTAAGAGGACGTTTTAGAAAAAAAGGGTAAGAGCCTGCATTAGCTCTATCTCTCTCGCACACGTCTGTGCGATTGCCGTTTATATAGGCAAAATGACTGTTGGACGAGTCCAGTAGTTTATTACATCTACAGTGAAAATACATGTATACAGGGTATCCCTGAAATGTATATACCAGAGAGATTCTTAAGGTCAAACTATGACGATTTACGATAATTTACTTATATGCAAAAATGCACCGTAAGGGCGCTAGACGGCGCCAAAGTTTTTTGAAAAATATCAATAGGTAATCAGTTATAAAACGGAAAAACGTTGAACGGTTAAAATAAAATTTGGTATGTGAAAATATATTGATAAAAAACTTTTCTTGATGCAATTAGTGTTAACTACCGTCTTGCACAAATGTCTTAAACTGGATACCTCAGTTAAAAAAATATTCATATATTTTTTTGTATTATCTAATTGTCACAATTGTTTTCAGGTGAATATTAAAATATTTTTAAATAAATTCTGTATCTTTCATAATTTTGATAACTCATACAGTTTAGTCACAAAAAAGTTGAAAAACGTTTGTTACATGCAGCCAACTGATAAGTTTGCGCCTTATGCAGAGCCTTATGCATTAGAAATAATCCAGGTACGAGTACCAGTTATGGGATATGACATAGTTTGTTAAATAACAAAAATAAAAATAAATAAATGTCTGCTAATGTGATAACAAGATTTAAGAAATTTTATAAAAAAAATTAAATAAAAATATGTAAATATTATATTAAATGTTCAATAAAACTTCCATTTTGAACAATGCACGTATTTAATAGATATAAAAAATTAAAATGTACCCTCTCAAGTACATTATCATTTTTTAAAGAGTCAAATAAAGTTACTATGCACTCTCATAGCTCTTCCTCTGCAGTAACCGGAGTGGCGTATACTTGAGCTATTAACGCACCCCAAAGCAATGGGATTCAGATATGGTGAACGTGGTGCCCATTGGGATGCAGCATCGTTTCCTCTACAAATCCATCTGTTTTCAAACAGTCCATGCAGATGGGCCCTAACATTTATTGTAAAATGAGGAAGAGCATCATCATACATGAACCATATTTCCCTTCTTAAAATGGCGCACAAAGATTTGATTTTTAACGGCCTAGTATTTTTTATAATGGATTCGTTTTAATATTATTTCTGAAAAGCTTTCCTAATATGTTTTTCTTTCACGTTGTTTTTTTTAACTGTTGTTGTTTAAAAATTATGAAACTTATTTGGGTTAGTGTAAATATAAGTGGAAGGTATTGATAAAAAATTTAAGCTTAAAATTAGAAGAGAACTTTTCCAAAAAATATAAGATCGACCATTTTCGTAAACTAAACGTCTTCGACTTAGCTCCCAATTTAGATAAAACATTATTTACTTGAAGAAATTTAAAGAAATTAATTAAGTAACAAGTAAAAATAAAAATCAATGTCTGATATGACCCTTATAGAAAAACTTTGCAGATAAAACTAATTCAACTGTAAATTAAATAAACTTCAGTTTACTGTTACAGAATACTATTAAAGTATTGAAACATGCGGTTTGTATAACTTTAACTTAATGTGACTATGAGAATGAAAATGAACAGAAATAATTTATTGATATGATTTGATATATGATCTCATGCCACATCCTCAATTATCAAACTAAATAAAACCAAAGTTTGTTGTTTGAAATGTATTTGTAATGTGTGAGTAAAAAATATTTCATTATTATAAATGTCTGTAACTGTTACAGCAAAAAAAAATAACTGGCAAGAAACTATCAATAATGGACTTACGGACATTACACCAAAGAAAATCCCATGACTAAACGAGCAACAGTTTACATACAGGGTGTTTCTTAAGTAATTTAATTATTATTACAAAAATCGTTGAAAAGTCTAAAAATTTTCTTAACCTCATCCGATGAAATCATATAAAAATATACTTAATGAAAATGGTTACTATTAAAATACGTATACTTAAATGCATTTTTTCATATAAATGTATTTGCTTTAATGTTGATTTTTTCTGTTTCTGTGTTGCGTTTTCAATCACAAGGTCCACTTTTTAAATTTTATATTAGTGGGATATTTATTTGAATAATAACATATAATAAGACAAACAATTAATATTTTCGCAGTCACATAGTCACAATTGCAGGATGTAGCTGTTCTGTCTAGCCGTGATGTCACAGTATCCGCAGTGAAAAAATCGTTGTGATGAAATGGATTCTAGTCGAAATATTTAGAATTCGGTTGCTTTTTTATTTAGCAATTGGTTTTTATTCTGACTGCAACCAGTAGAAGGTTTAGCTAGTCAATCTCTTATTAAAGATATACATTTTTAACATAAATCGACAATATTTTAAATAGAAAGTAGTGGTTTTATACAATTTTCAATTTTTTTAAAGTAAAAGGTGACTATTTAAAGCATACATGGATTAATTTGTATTCATTAGTATGTTTTACCTGTTAAATATGTACATAGCCTTCATAAATGATTACAAGCCACGTGACTAGTAATTTTGTTTGAAACAGTTATTTCTTGCATGTTAGTAATTAAATTCTGGAAAAATTAAAAATTACTAAAACAATAAGATCAAGATGACATTAAAACGCAACGTTTTACCGGCTCATGATTGGTGTAAGTGGTTACATTACTGGTAAGCTGTAACAGAAAAAAAAATTTGAGATTAATAATATTTTTATTTCAGACCGTATTTTCGCAACGGAACATTTTTGGACTATAGTTTATAAAGCAACCAATCATTAATTTTCCATGTAGAATTATACCCTTACATATTCGCATATCACTAATGAACACTCTATATATTTGATAGTCTTTATCTAACTTACACTAGGTCTTGTCAATCATAAATGACTGACACTGCTGTTAGTAGTGTTTCTGACTTCTACTTACAGATACTTCGAAATGTCAACAGTAATAATTTGAAATGACTTGTACAAACAGGCGCCGTCAGTCACTTTTGACTGACAGCACTAAAAGCATTAAGACTTCGTAGCACTTACTGGTTACAATATGATAGAATTATTCTAAAAATTTCAGATTTTTGGTAGTTAAGTTGGTCCAATATCGTTTTTAGAACCCATCTCACCATAACAGGTTAATATAATTAAGAAGTTGCTAGGTCACAGAATGTTCCTTTTTTGGTGGAGAACACTAGGTGTTCTTTTTTTTCTGGTCATAATTTAATGTCATCTAGTTCATTTCAAAATGATCAAGGCATTGTATTTGCATTTGTTATTAATGTTTAATTGTATAATACATAGTTATTAGGAATGTCGACAAACAGATTTCACGGGTTTTACTGACAAAATTATGGAACATTTTTGCAAACTATTAAGTAATTTTAAATGTAATGTTCAAGATAATTGTTTGTATCAATTTGTGTGAACCTAGACGCTACTTACTATTGTATATCTATGAGGAGTAAGCTTGACTTTCAAGTGACTAATTCAAAAACTGACAAACTATTTTTTGGTCCATTGAATCGCGGATGCTATCAGTATTTGTCAATGTGTACTAATATTTATTTTATTCCAACTATGTAGTTAATGTAAATAAATATGAAAGTACTGAAAGAACATGGTACATACTGGGAAATGACCCCATTTTGTATACAGGGTGATTCAGAATTTACCCAAAAAAAGATTTTTGAATGTACAGGGAACTCTTACAAATATAATTTTGTAAAAGAAATAAAAAGAGGCAGTTCGAAAATGACTTAAAAAATAAATTTCTGTATGGCACTGGAAACTGGTCCACTGTAAAACCTGACATTGCGCAAGGCAAAGCATGCAGTCGGCGACCGGTACGGCGGCAAAGTGTAATAAAAAATGAACGGTCAAAAAATTTAAAGAATATTTTACCTAAGGGAAGAAATAAATAACATTTTATAGCACCTATTTTATCTCAGCAAATTCGAGTTGCTATACACGTAACCGTTTTTGACACTTGATAAACTAATGTCAACACTATGGCAAAACGTTAATACTAAAATGAGATTTCAATATTCCAGATCGCCTAGGGCCACGTGGAGAGAGCGCATTGCACACAGGACACAACGCGAATGATGCTAAAGACTACAATACCTAGCGATGTAAGGGTTGAAAATACTACAACTTCAATAATTTTTATCCAAGAAATTATAAGGATTTTACAAAAAAAATTTTTACGATAGGTAACGACTCCATTTTTCATGACACAGGTCTAACCAATTTTTTGTTAGATAAATTGTGAATCATCCTGTATAATTTAATTGATGATAAATTAAATAACTTAAATCTTAATAATTGACTTTTTAATTTCCTTCGAATCATCATCTCAAATAAAAGAGGATTGAAAAATTGTCGCTAAAAAGTAACTACTGGAAGAAAGGGCAATATAATAAACAAAGTAATAAAAAACAAATAAAAAATTATGTGACAATATTTTTTTACTTTATTATTATTGGCAATTAAAAATTTTACGAGAACAACTGTATAAATACATAACAGTTCAAAAATAACTGTTGTCAATGCTTATATGTTAGAGTTCGCACTTTAAAAAAAAATAAGGCGTAAAGTGACAGAGATAAAGTAGGCAACGTTAATATAATTTTTTTATGTTTTGTATTTAAATGCAAGTGACGTTATGCGCCTTGAATTGTTGAAATACTTTCCTTGCACCTAAAAATTCCAGAAAATATTGTAGGTACAATTGAATAAACAAATTAAAAACAATTATGGCGAATTAGTATTTTTTTTTTTTCATAAAACTACAGAAAATAAAAAATGTTAAATATTTTAGGTAAACTATTTGAGCGATAAAAAAATATTTAAAAAATGCTAACATTACATCACGTAAACTTTGAGCAGCAACATACGCC
>NW_019416811.1:179124-183779 GCF_000390285.2 Anoplophora glabripennis
ATTTGACAACTGTTCAAAATTTTGTCCACCGACGTGTAAACACATTTGGGCTCGTCGTACCCAGTTTCTACGAAATAACACAAATGTGGTCTTGCTTCACCATAACACAAATACTTCACTATAACACAAATGTTGTCTTGCTTCACCATAACACGAATATTTCACTATAACACAAATAAATGTTGTCTTGCTTCGCCATAAATTAAAACTATCTCCATCAACTCCGAGTTGCTATACACATAAGCCATTTTTGACACTTGAAAAACTAATGTAAACACTATTCGGAATCATCTGGGTCCACGTGGAGAGAGAGAGAGAGCCAATTGCGTACAGCGCACAACGCAAATGATGCTACAGTAGTCCAGCGATGTAAGGGTTTTAAATACTACAACTTCAATATTTTTTTTCTCGGAAACTATAAATATTTTACAATTTTTTTTTACGATATTGACTCCATTTTTCATGACGCATCTATTCTAAATTTTTTTCGGATAATTTAATATAATAAATAATTATTAGAAAAAAAGTCTGTTAAATTTGATGTAATTTTGGGCTGCGTTAATTTAGTCAAATAGTTTTATTTTGACCTCGAGAATCTGTGTTTGCCAGAATAATGGGACGTATTATTTCTTTATTTTATTTTGAATTTACTTATTCAAACATAACTTAATATCCATTGCTCAAGTCCTTGTATTTTTTCTAATAATAAAGTAAATAATTGTAAAATCTTAAAACAAGACTACGTGTGTATGTTATTTTTTAGAAATTTTTTTATAACCTTTGCTTTGTCGCGTCGTTAGTGGGCGGTAATCTTATTATATATTTTTGACCGTAGTGTATGTGTCAGATCGAAACATATTAATTTCAGAGATATCTATAAATAAGACTAAGTATTATGCTGCCGTGCTTAGGGAAAAGCAGTAATGTTCAGTCATTGCTTTTTTCAAATTTCAGTGCCAATATGTTTTTTCAATGATTTTACGTTTATCTAGTATACAATTTTACATTAATCATGTTATTTCCATAAGATAGTAATTTTTTAAATTCGACAATATTTTGAATTAATTACATTTCCTAAGTATAAAAGCAGTAAATCTATTTTTCAAAGTAAAAACGCAGTAAAATTCAAACTATACTGCTTTTATCTTCTGAGTGATAAGTACTGCTTTTTTATTCTTTATTACGTGTCATATGATTATATTATGATCTGCAGTTACCGACGAAAAAAGCAGTAATTGTCATTTTACTGCTTTCTTTTGTAAAAAATAGAAATTTTAATAATGATAAGACTGAAAAAGTATATTTAACAAATATCGTGCAAATAGAAGTTAACAGACGAACGACTGATTTAAAATACAAGACTGATTACAACGAAGACTTTAAAATATTAAATAATTATTTAAAAGTTAAAGTTGCCAAAAAGGTATTCCTGATCCGATCCCATGTGAAAAAAAAAACGGGATAAGTAAAGCCAAGAAAGATGCGATTTTGAAAAATATTTGTCCTTTGATACCTGATGATCATAAAGTTTTCTGGCAAAATTTACCAGAAAAATAACTATGATTTTTAAAATTAAAAGTGATATTTTTTCAGTTACTATCTTCTTTTTCGCAATTAAATAGTTGAATTCACCTTAATGTTAATGTAGACATGAAAATATAGCTCTTAATGTATACTCTCTCCAAATTTCGGCTCTCAATATTAATAATTAAGGTCACTGCGCTTAAATTTAAAAAAAAATTATCTCAGGTTCTAATCAACTTACAACAACGATTCTTTTAAAATTCGAAGAAAACTGAAGTATAGAGGTTACTATTTTATTTTATAATAATTACCTATCTTAACAATTTAATAAATATTAACATTTTTTTAGTCATTTTTAAACAAATTAAATTTGAAAAACTAAATTCTCAGTAAATGCATATGTCAATACAACTATTTAGGTACAAANCACCTATTTTATCTCAGCAAATTCGAGTTGCTATACACGTAACCGTTTTTGACACTTGATAAACTAATGTCAACACTATGGCAAAACGTTAATACTAAAATGAGATTTCAATATTCCAGATCGCCTAGGGCCACGTGGAGAGAGCGCATTGCACACAGGACACAACGCGAATGATGCTAAAGACTACAATACCTAGCGATGTAAGGGTTGAAAATACTACAACTTCAATAATTTTTATCCAAGAAATTATAAGGATTTTACAAAAAAAATTTTTACGATAGGTAACGACTCCATTTTTCATGACACAGGTCTAACCAATTTTTTGTTAGATAAATTGTGAATCATCCTATATAATTTAATTGATGATAAATTAAATAACTTAAACCTTAATAATTGACTTTTTAATTTCCTTCGAATCATCATCTCAAATAAAAGAGGATTGAAAAATTGTCGCTAAAAAGTAACTACTGGAAGAAAGGGCAAAATAATAAACAAAGTAATAAAAAACAAATAAAAAATTATGTGACAATATTTTTTTACTTTATTATTATTGGCAATTAAAAATTTTACGAGAACAACTGTATAAATACATAACATTTCAAAAATAACTGTTGTCAATGCTTATATGTTAGAGTTCGCACTTTAAAAAAAAATAAGGCGTAAAGTGACAGAGATAAAGTAGGCAACGTTAATATAATTTTTTTATGTTTTGTATTTAAATGCAAGTGACGTTATGCGCCTTGAATTGTTGAAATACTTTCCTTGCACCTAAAAATTCCAGAAAATATTGTAGGTACAATTGAATAAACAAATTAAAAACAATTATGGCGAATTAGTATTTTTTTTTTTTCATAAAACTACAGAAAATAAAAAATGTTAAATATTTTAGGTAAACTATTTGAGCGATAAAAAAATATTTAAAAAATGCTAACATGACATCACGTAAACTTTGAGCAGCAACATACGCCTATCGAATTCTTTTGCGTTGTTTTCTTACAGCCCGTGTACTGTACCACAGCCTCCTACTTCTCTTATAGCTGTTTTACATTGACAATTTATTCATCAATAAATTGACCAAGTTCTTCATGAATTAATTCACGAATTTATTGGTAAACAGTGTGGTTTTACACTGCTACAGACTTTGTCAAGTTTTTTGATGCATGAGTCAGTTCTACCAACGAATCAAAGAAGCAAATAAATTTAAAAAATGTCACCTTTCCACTCATAATTGTAGTGATACAACAGCGGTACCGTTCTGACACATATTATATAAAATTAGTGTTTGTAAGTAACAAATCAGTAAAAACAATGCAAAACTAGCACGACGCCACACAATTATCTACATATTCCAATAACATAACCTCATTACTGATCTGAGGCTGGAAATCTGTTGGGTTGGTACTTCCGAACTTCACGAAGAAATTGACGAAAATTAGAACATGCTCTAATTCGTCAAGAACTTGATGAATAAATTTATGAAGTTATTTGACAGCAGATTTGGTGCATTATACTTGTCCAATTTCTTGATGAAGCGACTTCATGAATTAATTGATCAATAAATTGTCAATGTAAAACAGCTATTACAGATGTAGAAGGCTGTGACTGTACATTTAATTTTCGTTGACAATATTTTGTGCATGTCGGAAATTCAAAATTTCAGTAGTACGAATTTCAACATTGTTTATCACTTGTTATTTTTACTATAGACGACCTAAATCGTTCAATATTATACCACAGATTAAAAATGAATTAGAATTTAAACTATTGAAAGAATTATTAGGTGTCTAATTATCTGCAATAGTCTGAAATACTATAATAATAATATGAACACATAGTCTGTAAAATATTTACACAACACAACGTATGAGGTATGAGTAAGAGACTTATCATCCGGTTGAAAAATAGATTTTGAGTTAGCAAATAAAGTCGTTTTAGGAGCATGTAACAGTTTTATTTATACAGGGTGTTTTAGATTATGGTGATAAATTTAAACAAGAAGTAGAAAATGTCGTATTGAGCAACACAACCTATAGACAAAACGTTTAGTAGCTAGAGGGTGCAAAATGTATATTTCTAAAAATTCATTTCTAACTAATACAAATGAAGGTGATTTTTTTAACATATTAAAAATGCTTTCAATGATTAGAAGTAGGTACATAAAAACCATTATAAATATCTTATTTGTGTTGGAAATGATTTTATTATTAAAGTTTTTATCAATTTTTTCTCCTATTTTCTCAAATTTTTTCTCAAAATACTATTTATACCTCTCTATACAGGGTGATTCAGAAGTTATGCGAAAAAAATTTTTAAATGTACGGGGGAGACAAATGCAATTTTGTACAAAAAAATCAAAAAGGGCAGTTCGAAAATGATTTAAAAAATACACTTCTGCACGACACTGGAAACTGGTCCACTGTAAAATCTGACCTTGCGCAAGGCAAAGCATGCAGTCGTAGACCGGCAAAGTGTAATAAAAAATGAACGGACAAAAAATTGACAGAATCTCTTTCGTTAAGTAAAGAAATAAATAACATTTTAAAAACACATATTTTATATCAGCAATTTCAACTGCTTTTTCGTTTATTGTTACTATTAATTAATAAAATTAATTTGTGGTTTGAATTAATAAAATAATTTGACATACCTGATGTTACAACAACTGTTCAAAATTTTGTCCACCGACGTGTAAACACATTTGGGC
>NW_019416811.1:183814-244352 GCF_000390285.2 Anoplophora glabripennis
AAAAAAAAAATTATTCCGCATTACTGCGCTTGTGTGAACAAAATAATTTATATAATAATTAACAAAAACAACGGAAAAAAGCAGTAATCTTGTTTTACAGAGTAAAAAGGCAGTAAATTATATGTTACTGCCATTTTGCTTACAGCAATAAAAGACAGTACGTTATTTATTTTAGGCCCGTCAATTAATTACTTTTTGAAAATACACAAAAATGACTTTTTATAGAGTCGTGTAAAATATTATTAGTCATTTACTCATAATTATAGAAGAATAATATAATTAATTTAGTTATAAATTATCTGAAATTTAAATTCGATTTTTCTTCAATTTGGCTTTTTGCACTTTACTGCCTTTTCCCTAAGCACGGCAGTATACCCATGTGAAATACAGAAAGTATAGAGGGCGAGATTTTCTTTCAGCAATTTGTAACAATAACACAAAGATAAACTTCTGTTTTAAGGAGAGACGCATTTCTATAGAACTGCAACTATAGATATACATACCAGTAAATCATTTTTCTTTACACGTTTTGAGCACGTATTTGTGAAATAGGTATGTAGGTATGCAATTTGATATATTAGGTATGTCCTTGCATTGCATTATTTAAATATTAAATACAAACATGACGAAAATCCATTATAATAATGAACAGCTCTAGGTGTTTAGGAAAAATTAGAGCCCAATAATTTTTGATTCTTTGTCCCCAATGTATCAACGATGATTTTAAAAGTTTTTTATAATATACTGATATATAATAATAAGTATATTACATTTGAACAATTATGTGATTGATTCCTTAACAGTTTATGAAGCAATTTTCCCCTGAAGATGGCATAATAACCGAAATACTTGAAAAGAAAATTCAAAAAAATCATCCTGAATTAAAAATAATGTTTTCTCATGACTCGTCAAATATAAATAAAAAATGTAACCCTCAAGGGTTATCATATCTAACCGAGAAATAGTCAAATTTCTGGCATCTTTAGGTACTGAAATCTTGAAAAGTAAAACATGTAGAACAAAAGTAAGCACAAAAATAAAATCCTTGATGTTCTGTTTATTTAGTGTTACTATTTAAATTTACTCAATTAAAATAATAACTAAAAAAAAGCGTTTGTAAAACATGTGTTTGCTGTTATCCTAACCCCACATTTTAAGAATTATTTTCACGTACTTATAAATAAAAGCTGTCTATATTTAAAAAAAAAATCCCCATATTGATTTTCTCCGGTATCTCGAATATAGGCATTTTCTGAAATTGTGATTTCTGGTTCCTTTTATGTAAATTGATGTTTATTTTGCACTCTTTTGTATAAAAATAAATATTGACAAAAACATTGACAATTAAACTATTAATAAAAAAAATGTCTGAAAAATTATTAACAATAAACAATGTTCTAGTCTATTCGACAAGTAAAATGAGGTGAAAAAAAAAAAAACGGAAATTTGCATTTAAATTCAATTTATTTCTTATATGTATATGAAATAAATTCAGCACAGTTTCTCGGACTCTCTTGTTTGCGCAACAATAGTACGGCTCGACTGTTTGAGCTATAGAAGGAATAATCATGGGCGAACACTAGGCAGCTGCTACCTGAGAAATGCCAACTGTTAAAAAAAACGGTGGTGCGAATTCGCACTAGTGTGACCTTTGAGGGTTAATAATGAATTATAATACATAACGAACTTTTTTGTTTGAGAAAATATTTTAATCCAGTAAGCGCATATCGAATATCCAGTGGCGACTGGATGCAATATTGTATCAAAAATGTGTTGCAAAATTTAAATATATTCAAAAGCAGAAATGGGTATCACAGAAAATGTTCGAAATTAAAAACACTCAGTATATTTAAATGAAACAAGATACGGTTATCGCCATTCAACCATTTTATTTTTTCAGAAAATAGCAGAAACCCCCAAATCTGTTGATATTTTTAATTGAATGCGAAGTCATTTAAAAATAATTTTTACAACTATTTTTTTTTTAATGTAACAACAGCAGAAATTGTTATCATTTTACTCTCAGCCATAAACGATTTCTAATTATAATATCCAATAGGAAGCAATTAAATTGTATAAAAATAAAACTGCCAGATTCAAAATGTCTATTTCTATTTAATTTCAACAAGATTTTGAAATGAGGGAATCAGCACTGTTATATTTATATTTGGAACATCTCGTCTGGTCAAACAAAAAAAATATTTCTCTGATTCAATTTAGAAACAACGTAAATGGTTAATTAATTTTATTATGTGATGAAATACGTCTTAATTGACTTACACAGGTTATTTTATGATATGTATCATAAAATCAAAAATAAAAGAGCTCACTTCTTGACCAAATGCAATTTTCATATGTAATCAATTTTTCCACAAAGGAATGGTATAACAATTTCTATAATAGGATGTTTCAGTTAACAAAAAAGTTTATATACAAGTCTATACACATAAAACAAGCTATACAGTGTATCCCACCAGGAATCGCCGCGATCGATATCTGGAAAAGCACTTATTTGAAAAATTTGAAAATTTGTCAACTTATCAGTCAGTGGGTGCAATACAACTAAAATATTTCCAAGGTCATAGCACTTCCGGTTATACCGGAAGTCGATGCTATCTTCGTTATTTTAAATGGAACACCCTTTATATTTTTGCATTTTTGGATTCTACTTGAAATTCAAAGGTCACTTTGTATAACAAACCTAGTTCCTAAATTTTGTAGTTTTTGAGATATTGAATTCCAGCAATTAGATATCAATTTGAGATTCGGTATAAGAGTAGAACACGTATGGAACAATATTCCAGAATATCCATAAATTATAAAATATGATACCGAGTGTTTAATTTTCGACTGTACATTTTGACAACTTCAAAGAGTTATATCTTTGTTAACTTAAATGGAACACCCTGTATTTTTTTGGTCTATCTTGTGCAGAAATTAATTATCTTTCACGTGATGTAGGCATTGTAGGGGCTGTGGTTACTAATTTTAGAGATAATTGCAATTTTTTACTTTTTCAATTTTCACATAAACTTAACTTTATCAAGGGGTCTACGGGTAGGAACAATCGTTATTGACAATCAAACTATCAAACAACAATAAGTTGTCAAATAATAGTGTATAGTAAAGAAGCAATTATTACATAAGATGCCTGGCCAGCGTTTAAATTTTAGTATTGAGGATTATTTTAATTTATTTATTATTTACGGACAATGTAACAAAGTAATATCAAGAAAATGTGATACATTTGCAGTACGATATCCAGACAAGGTGAAGCCCTCGCGAAGTACAGTAAAGCGTCTGGTTGAAAATTTTAGAAATTTCGGATCTGTAGTAATAAAACCGGATAGAAGAAAACCTGTTGTGGATAATGAAAATGTCGAAATTGCAATATTAGATTACTTTAGAGCATTTCCAACTATGTCAATTAAGCAAGCGGCACTGGAATCTGGTCTCGCCAAAAGTTCGATTCATAGAATTCTTCATAAACATAAATTTCACCCATATTCTTTGCATATGGTGCAAAAATTAAAGAAGCAGACTTTTTAAAGCGGATTCAGTTTTATGAGTTTATGTTGATGAGATACCAAGATGACATTTCCTTTTTGGACAATATTGTATGGAGTGATGAATCCAAGTTTACAAAAAATGGATTATTTAATAGACATAATTCGCATTACTGGTGTGACACAAATCCGCATGTAACTCGGGAACGAAATTTCCAAAATAGTTGGCAATTTAATGTTTACTGTGCCATAAGAAATAATGAAGTCGTGGCACTAGAATTTTATGATAATAATTTAAATAGTAAGTAAAAAGAATATGATAAAATTAATTAAAACATATAATATTTTATTGTAGGTGAAAGGTATCTGCATATCTTACAAAATCTTGACAAATATTTAGAAAATTTGAATTTAGAAGAACACAGGAAGCTGTTTTATCAACATGATGGCGCACCTCCACATAATGTTACATAGGTAACAATTCTCATCAGCAGAATTTCTACGATCAGTGGATTGCAAATAATGGACCTTTCTTGTGGCCTCCTCGTTCGCCAGATTTATCTATTTTAGACTATTTTGTTTGGGGAACTATAAAGTCCAAAGTCTACGAAGCTCCACTAACTACAAAGGAAGACTGCATTCAGAGGGTCAGAGATGCGTTCCAAAATCTATCTCCACTGTTAATTAGACGAGCTACTCATGAAGGATTCATTCATAGATGTGAAAAATGCTTGGAAGTTGCAGGCCGGAATTTTGAACATTTATTGCATTAGAAATTTATCTAGTACCGATTCTATTTTGTCTTTAGTTTCAACTAGTTTTTTTTAATGTGTCTTTCAAATAATGTACAGGAGTTCTTTGCAACGTCACTGTATAATCTGTAGAACCAAATACCAAATGTGTTTGACAAAATCATTATCCACAACAGGTATTCATCTATCTGATTTGACTATGACAGAGCTGAAATTTCAAAAAAATTCTACTAGACTCCGCTTTAGGAATTTACTTGGCCTGGATATCGCGCTGCAAATGTATCACGTTCTTGATATTGCTTTGTTACATTGTCCGTAAAAATAATAAACAAATTAAAATAATTCTTATTACTAAAATTTTACTACACACTTTGACAACTCGTTGTTTAATAGTTTGATTGTCAATAACGATTGTTCCTACTCATAGACCCCTTAGAAAAATTAAGTTAACGTGAAAATTGAAAAATAAAAGTAAAAATTGCAATTATCTCTAAAATCAGTAACCACAGCCCCTACAATGCCTACATCACGTGAAAGATAATTAATTGCCAAATTTTCAAATTTTTCAAATAAGTACTTTTCCAGATATCGATAGCAGCGATTCCCGGTGGGATACACTGTATAGCATGTATAATTTAACTTTTTGGCATTAGTAAGAAAATATTTTACATAGAACAAATTGTTTATATTGCAGCTACACTGACATTACCGACAGCTGTCAAATTAGTTATCACTTTGCTATTACGGTCTTTTAGGCTATGAATCTGATAATTACTCAATTTAGTTTAGTAACATTACACGCACTAGTGCCTAAATTAAAATAAAGTAGATATTTTATGCCCTCTTATTGCCAAAAAATATTATTTATCCGTAGGAGAAAATGGTTATTTATGTTACCAGCATAAAAAGTATTATCGGTATGCGATGTAAAATTGACAACACGTAATGCGACGTCCACAAACGCATGAGTTATCAAAGGAAAATTGTATCATACTGTCGCATTCTAAGTTCTGAAATTTTCGCTCAACTTTCCAATGGGAACCACGAAGTCGTCTCCAATCACTCTACGTACGGCAAATGCCGGCCAAAATATACACTCATGTCCAAGGGGACGGAAACTACCCTCCACTAGAAGTTGAAGGTGCGGCGTGGAAAATAATATTTTCAATTATGTTTCCAAAATTTCCGCAGAAATTTTTACAAAACTTCCTGTCGACCTCAAACATCGGAGCCGTAGGAGGTTGATGCTGTCAGCAGAACAACCGCCGACAAAGCGCTACAAAAATAGAAAATTGACCCTATTTTCAAATTTCGGAAAATAAAAATTTCTCCAAAAAAAGGGGAATTCGAAGTGGGCAATACAAAATTACAGTATTACGTCAGACTACAAGTCCATCACCCGTTTTAGGCGACTACAATCCAAAGATGGGCAAATTCCAGAGAGACCAATTGTCCAAAGCTAAGGCAGACTTCGCTACAGGACCTCTGCGGGCCCATCAAGAAGTGGGATTGAATATCGACCCTAACGCTTGCCAACCAACAACGGATATCTGTTCAATAGGTACGTGTAGTGCACTTAAAATTTCTAATTAATATACAATCGATTACGAATCAAGTACTCATTAATTGTAAATAAATATACATATTTCAATAAATCTTAAATTTTTACAAATCGAAAGTTTGTTAAATATTACAAATTCTGTGCGAGCACATTGCTTCTAGCCTAGACGTTAGTTCTAAACCCCAACCATCCAGGCATTGTCCAATACTGTGGTGAAGATCCCAAGGTATAAAATAAGCATCTACAAGCTTCCGAACCCGTAGATTACCACATGAGGTTCTTTCACAGACAAGCTTTCAATATTTCGGATACTCAGAAGATCTCAAAACCAGTACTAGGCAAAGCAAAGCCACAAAGACAGTAATATAAACACATGAGTAACCATATTTGAAGAGCCCAAAATATATTTAATGCAACTAAGCTCAGTTGAAAGCCTCCAAATCCGTGCCATCCCGAGGGTGTACAGATTGAAAAAGGCAAAATAAATTAGATCGTTGATAACATTTCCAAGAACCTACCTCGCTTCTGATGGAGAGCAATCCACACCCTCAAGCGTCCACTGAGTTTGAGTCATGAGGGAGGCGCCCGAAAATTGAAATTGAAAATAATGTATCTGACTTTTATTTTTTATTAACGTTTGAACAAAATACACTTCTGGAATAGGTATATTAAAGGAACAAACAATTCTCCTGAATTTTTTAGTGATTTTCTCAGTGAAAAATAGTCGTAATGAGATAAAAAAATCATTTTGAAGCTTCAAATCTCTAGTTTCAAGATATTTAGACTAACAATTTCTTGAGCGACGGTTACGATGCCTTGAGAAAAAAAGTACAATTTTTTCTTTTTTTAGGACTGTTTCATGGATTCAGGAAAATTTTTCGAACTCGATCAATGCAGAGGTCAGTTTATTCAGTTTCAATTTGATTGTTGGAAGAAAGGTCTCCGTGCGACTATTAGTTGCCGAGATATACATAGATGATTCAATGAAAAATAAAACTTTTGTCGTTAGGTAATCATCGACATATCTGTAAGAAATCATTGCACAATAAATCCAAGGAAATTTTTGAAAACTTGAATAAATTCTTTACAAGAACCAGTCATCATTTTCGAAGAAAAATTTTTTTATCCTTGACTTGAAATAAATGTAAAGAAAGTACATTACACTTTTATAGAAAATAAATTGGCAAGTTGATACCAAAGTTTTGAAAAGAATTAAAAGAACATTATGTAACTATCAAAATGAAGAATTTTCTCGACTTTTCCCACAATTTTGCATTAGATATAGTTTAAATTTAAGGAAAAAAAATCAAAAAATGTAAAAATTAAAATTTAGTTTTTGATTTTTTTTCCTTTGAAAAAGTTGCTGTACCTTTGCATGCTACAATTATTATACTAATTTTTATTTAATTGCATTACGTGCAAAGTTGATAACCCAAACTGAATTTCGCCACGATTTACACACATTCATAAGATTGATTTTCGATATTTTCTGCGAAGTTTACTTACGTTTCAAAAAACAGTTTTTTCAAAACTTCCTTTTTTCAGTAAAAAATTAATCAAATGTTCAAATTTGATTTGTGCTTGTTTAGTGACTGCAACCTCTACGTTCGTACACATTGAGTAACACAAATTCGTCGGTTAAAAAATGAAAAATTAAAATTGCGTCGAAAACGACTAGAACTTTCTCAAATGTCTTTTTCAAGAAAAAAAAATAATAATAAATAAAAAAACTGATATTTTTTTTAAATTTAAACTAAAGCAAAATTGTGGAAAAGTCGAAAAAAATTGTTCTTTTTCATTTTGATAATGATTACGTAACTTGTCAATTTATAGGATTATTGTGGGTACATTCTCTCAAGATTAGTCTTTTTATAATAAATATTTGTAAATTAACGGTAGATTTTGAAAAAAAACTTAAGTTATTTTTGCACTTTTTTCAGATCGATGTCAAGGATGAAAAAAAAATTCTTCGTAAATCATGACAGGTCCTTGTAGAAAGTTTATTCAAGTTTTCAAAACTGCCCTTGGATTTATTGTGCAATAATTTCTTGCAGAGATATCGATGATTAAAGACAAAAGTGTTATTTTTTATTCAACCATCGATATTTCTGTATTGATTGAGTTTGAAAAAATGTCCATAGCTCTAATTAAAAAAAAAATGTAAAATTTTTTTCTCGAGGTATTTCTTTTGATTGCTCGATAACCGTACCTCAAAAAAATCTAAAGATAGAGAGTTAAAGCTTCAAAATGATTTTTTTTATCTAAATATGACCATTTTTCACTAAGATACAGCCTTTCAAAAATCACTAAAAAATTCAAATTCTTTGTTGCTCTAATTTTTTCCAAAAGTTAAAACTATTTGTTTTTTTATTATTTCGTTAAAAATGTCATTTTATGTGTTCTCCTTTAGTGTAGATTTAGAAGTTACTATTAAAGTTTCTAATGTGTAACTTTAAAATTACATTATAACCGGTTACAATTACCTTTTTGACAAAATTACGTAAAAAACACATTTTAGTGAAATCTATATAGCTACAATTTAATAACGATTTTAAGTAGAAGAAACTTTAAAGGCTAATTTTACGTTAGTTTGTATGATTTAAATAGAGTGGCTCTATAATGCTACTTCATATAACGAATTTAAAGTAATTTTTATTCTGGTGACTGTACATCTCGTTGAATGAGTCATTTATAGTCTTATTCTTTGCATTAATCCTAACTACTCTGATAATAGTGTTTGTCACTGTTTGTGTTAGCTGGGAAATTACTATGAATTCTTATATAATTTAATGTTCCTTATATAAGAATAACCATAAAGGTACAAATTTGATCAGAAGAAAGTCCATACAGTAGTCTTTTTATAAAATGGGAAAAATGTGAAGTGAGTACGATATATTTTTTGGAATTTTACTAAATTAGGTATGTGTTATTAAATCAATTCCAGTAATTTTCGAAACATGCGTTTATGGCGGCTAATAAAATAATTAATTACGAGAAATCGTTAGAAATTCACAAAACGGAAAAAAGCTCTTGTTTTTGTGACAATGTAAAAACTGAATGAATTTGAAAAAAAACATACAAATTTAAATACATTTAAATCGGATAAAGCGTTTTAGAGTTATTTGGAGGAAACTAAACTTTTTTCCAATACTTATGTCGTCTACCGGTTAAATGAAGCAACACTTCAGAGAGGTAAGTTTAGTTAAATTTTCTAATTTCGACCCCAATATGTGCTAGTTGATAACACATGGAATATTGGGACACCATATGCGAATAAAATAACTATCAATGTGGAAAATTTGTTTAGACCAATGGCGTTAATGTGAAAGAAAAAGTGCTCACACTTTATTCTGAATTAAATTTTTCTATATTTTCCAACAAGGGCTTATGATTCATGAACCTCTAAATATCTTGACAATAATCAGCTGCTATTCTATTCTTAGCATATCTTGGCATGCGCCCTTAAAGTACCTACAAGAGAGACGAGCATTAATCTGAGTAATGGCTAAAAATTATTTCTTATCTTTCTTGACGTCCGCCACTTAACGTTCTAGAGCTGTCTTTCTAAGTGCGCTTCTTAATAAAATACCCCTATATCTTCAATGAGACATGATAAAAATAAAACACTTTACACGCTGCTTATTTATTAAGCAATACGAGGTTAAATAAACAATTAGGACTGGCCACTTGAACTTTCACTTCCTCTGATTTTGCTCAAAATTAGAAGAATGTGTTGGTAGAAAATTCATTTTCCGATAAATTGTAAGTTATTTGTTTAACCAAGCAGTAAAATACAATATTTAATGCCGCGGCTGGTATTTAATAGACGAGGAGCAGCCGAGTCTATTAAAACAACCAAGGAATTACATATATTTTATTGCCGAGTTAAACACATAATTTTTTCGCCGATTTATTTTAATTTTATCATAATAACAAACAAAGATATTTATTTTATATTATTAAAATTGTATTATCCTTCTCTCCTTGCTATCAGACGAGCGTTATTACGTAAATAACTTAGGTACACAGTAGTCGCCATATTGTTCCTATTTAAATCCATAAAAATAACTATTTATTATTTGAGATGGAAGAATTCACATTAACTCAGCCAGAAATTATTGAATCAGTAAAGCAAATAGAGTATAATTTATTACCAGAAAAATTTAAGATATATCAGCAATCATAAAAAAATTATTGATTACCGGACTAAGAATAACATTATGTCTTTTTCAGAAAATATATTATTGGTATATTTTTCTGCATTAAGCAAATGTATGAAATCTTCATTATGGTCAATATATGCGATCCTCAGAGCTACTTTGAATGTATACAACATCAATATTAGAAAGTAAACGGCAATCGGATGGATATCGTACTAAAAAAATATTCAGGTACAAAGATCTTCAATGGTAGCTGAAGATTACATTGAGGAGTCCATAACTCGTAAATCAGTTGTTAGCAAAAAATGTTCCCTACTGCAAGTACATTAAATGCTGTAAGCNCAGCTACACTATTAATAAAATTCCGGAGCTGATATCACAACTTAAAAAATGCATAGTGGATGAAAATCTTCAATGGTAGCTGAAGATTACATTGAGGAGTCCGTAACTCGTAAATCAGTTGTTAGCAAAAAATTTTCCCTACTGCAAGTACATTAAATGCTGTAAGCGAAAACACTTCAACCTACATAGACGTAGTGCATGTTTCAAAACAAACAGGATAAGAGATATCCCTTACAAATGTTTACGATAAATAAAATTAATTTCATTTAAGAACAAACTTTTATTTTTAATTTAGCGGCAGTAAAAATTATGCTAATGCCTAGGCAGTAAATGTGAAACTTTAGTGCCTGACAGCTGTCAATAAAACTACGCCTTTAATGTCGATCAGCGAAAAAGGAAATAACCCCCTCTCCGTTTTCAGTGACATTCCAATAAACCTACAACTAACGGCCAAACGAGACTTATGACTAATACAATGAAAAAATTTGTAGAAGATTCTCCACTGTTAGGTAACCTACACATCGATCAACTGTTAGCGTAATAGATAGTGTTCTGTTCAGCCCGTAGATGCCAATACATTTATTTGGAAAAATACCAACTGAAATTATTAGATATCATGGGTTACCCAATTCACAGGCATATATGAGTCATAGTCCATTTGCAACCATGCCTGCAGATGCAGGAAACGTTTTAGTGGCTGAAAATCATCGAAAGTGACAGAATCTTAAATTCGATTAAAAATAAAATTGCTATAATAAATTAAATTTTACCCGCAGCCAGCTCACAAAGCAATATCAAACAATGCTATTGCTACTACCGATATATTCCATTCACGAGTTATGAGTTGTCTAGAATTCTTACTGAAAATACTGATACACCTTTTAACCCGATAAACCTTTTAAATGCATTAAAAATGCGCGCACGCGCACACTGCCACACACACACGCACACACACCCATGCGTCCACACGCACAAACGTCCACAAGCACATACCTACACGCACGCATATACGCACACACGCCCACACACTCACGCACTCACGCATGCACGCTAGTTTGTAAACACTCTGTATAATGAGCTTTTATTACTTCCAAATACACTATACACAATACCTACGTGTGGACAGTTTATTAAAGTAAATATGGCCATCTCCTAACTGATATACGAAGGGCTCACTAAATACTTGTCTACCCAAAATATAATTTCTTTAAAAATTGTAGGTGATACGAACAAGTTGATTTTTATTTGCTGCTTACTTTCGTCTAAGACGTTTTTGGCCGATTTTTAGCTTGTTCTTCGCAGTGCTGAAACGTGGTTAGTTGAAACAGAAAAAAACTCAAGGAAGCAAAACACAAATAGAACATTTACATTACTACTTTCAACCTTCATAATTTTCGATACGGAACAGTGACTCTACTTGTTGAAAATTTTATGTACTAATATATTATTTCTTGCATTTCTATAATTATCAACTACTACAGCGTAAAACATATTAAGTGCTTAAATATAGCTTCTCTAAACTATGACATCATAGTTTACTTGACCTCTTTTTATTTCTGTATTATACAAATGTTTTTCGTCTGTTTCGTATATCCCCTTCGCATATTAAAGTCAATGCCTTCCGCTTCACATTATATCACTTGTTTCAATGTTTTATTTTTATTTTCGTTTGAATACTGTTCGTTTCACTGAATGCGAAGGAAGCATACGTCAAAGCAGTACTACTGTTTCATTATTCATATGATGGCATGCAGTCTCAGACGTCGATGGTACATGACATTAAAGAGACCATTATTAGAAGTCAACCGTTTAAGGATTTGCGGGTTGTATGTACCTATTAGGTACAGCTAATGACTTAATATACATAATACCAACAATTTTTATTTATTATGTATGTGGTTTTTATATTCAATGACGTTTTTGACTAACTTTAAGTGTATTGTACAGGGTGGTTCAAATCGGTCTGTTTTCCGCAAATATACACAAATAATAATAGGTAAAGTATATTTTCGGAATGCATTTTTCGCCCACTTTCCGTTTTTTGAAATAAAATACAGGGCGTTCCATATAAAAATACGCAAGTGGTCATGTCACAAAAATATTAGAACATTTATTTTTATGCCGTCGAATTAATCTGAAAAAAATGCCTGTAGAATGTTCAAACCATTTTAAGATATCTTGAAAGGGAAACGAGGAAAGGGTACCAGTCGGTTTAGCTAAAAATCGGGAAACGCCCTGTAACTCGAAAACGGTAACAGTTAGCCTCGTTGCACACTTGCCGGACCGGCTAGCAGATTCGGCTGTCCGGATGCGGCTGGCTCTTTCACACGTAATTTAATTTTCAAACCGATATAAGTCTCAGTTGCATTTTTATCACGACATTGCAATTATGTGGCTTGGCTATTGCCGATGTCGTCGCAATAAAAAAAACAAAAAATATGAAAAATATTCAAAAAATATGAAAAGGCTAAAGTTTTGTCCCACTGGACAGGTCTGGATTCAAGCAGTGATATAAAGAATGCTATATTTCTAGCGAACAAACATTCGACATAGTTGCGTACAAATATTTAAAAAAATAATTGACACGTCCTATTGTTGTTTGACCAACTATATTAATTACACCCTGTACATTGATAATATAAACTGGTAGACAAAACCAAGCAGCAAATAAAATACATATTGTCTTAAATGTGTTGTTTTCGACTGGAAGTTGTTTTAATTTTCTTCGATACTTCTGTTATTACCCACATTGTAGACTAAACATAAATTTCAACAGTTGAATGTTCCTCAATTAATTGAATTGTGGCGGAGGACCAACTGAATTGTTGGTCTCAATAAAGTGCAGTTTCCTTGTGTGAAAAAAAGACGGAATTTATTTAAGACTTGCATTTTAATTGAGTTAAAATCAGGTTTTTTTGTTATTAAGTTGATATTGAAAACTGAATTTAAAGAAATGCCATTGTATACATATTATGTTATAAATAAGTTAACAACTTAGAAAAGGAAACAGCATTTTTAACAATTTTTTAAGAGTGAAGATCTTTTACACAAAATCAATAGCAGATATAATGTGTCTAGGGACAAAAATGAATTTTGGTCCTATCTTAAAGACATAATTTTAAAATTTGGGCTTTTTTATAAAGAAAACGTCTAAGTTTTCATAGTCAAACGTCTTTTCTGTAAAAAATTATACTGATATCCAACAAAAGTTATACTGATATAAAAAAGTTATTTGTGAAGTAATTATAGAGTGTGTTAGAAGTTTGACTCTTTGTCTTAATTTTAACCGATGGTGTTGAAAAAATAAGTTTAGTGTTGTTGTGTTAGTGATTAGCTAAACTTAGAATATATTTAATTAGACTTAGTGGCAAATTCCATCAAAATGTTGGAGAAGCATCGCATCGTTATGCAGAACGTTTTCTTATAAGATTTCATTCCTCCTAGAAAAACTGTCTGTAGGTACGTATTAGATGTTGGAATATTGAGTTTTAAACTATATTATAAACTATACTATATTTCTGATCATTTCTCATAAAACACATATACAGAGTCGGAAAGTCCCCATGGTTCATGGGCCGATACGTGAGAGCGATAAAGAAAGTCATAGAAATCCGTGCGATAGAGAAAGATGGCTATAATGAAGACGTCTAATAGTCACCGCCCATTTCGCCCTTCCACAAATAAGATCCACTTCTTATTTGTGGAAGGGCGAAATGGGCGGTGACTATTAGACGCCTTCATTATAGCCATCTTTCTCTATCGCACGGATTTCTATGACTTACTTTATCGCTCTCACGTAACGGCCGATGAACCATGGGAACTTTCGGACCCTGTATAAGGAATTGTATATGTTGATGGTTAACTTAAAGCTACATTCTAAACGTTTTATATGTACTTCTGTCAATGTAGTACAGCATCATTTCCCCACTATAGTATTTTGAGAAACAACGAAACATAACGAACAAAAGTAAATTAAGTATGCTATTTAAAGACTATTCTATACAGAATGATGCATGAATTGCAAAGAAGTTTACAGAGTTGTTGGCCTACCTCACAGCGAAATCAAAATTTTGAATGTCATCGTATTTTCCCTCAGCGGTTCGACACTGTTATTCATATTGAAATATATAATATGAAACTACATAACGTGACATTAAAAATAATATGAATCTATGAATTTGCATATACAGGGTGTTAGAAGTTTGACTGCCTTAATTTTAACAGACGATAGAATACATTAAAATAAACAAAAAAAAAACTTATATGAGTTCTAAACTCAACCATTTCCGAGAAAAAAAAATCAAAATCTCCAACTTGATGTACAAAAGTTCGATTAATTAAAGAATATTGACATAACTGCGTGCATAGAATACCATAAAATACAATGTTCACTTTTTTGAACTTCTTTATGCTTAATTCTAAAAAATAATTAGCGTTGTAATTTAAAATTCGATAAAATTCATATCGAGGACTGTGGAAACGGCGCGGCGAATAACACGAGGTACTAAGCTCTCCAGTCAGCAATACGCAATTCAGTTGGTATCTGGAATTGAACCATGTCTGAGTGTTTTTTGCGTACCACTATTTCCTTTTCTTGAGGCGTTTTCCAGCGAGCGTGCGAAAATTGGATTGGAAGGCCTCGTGCGTGCATCGAAAATGGTGGTGGACATTTTGAGCATATTATCTTGTAGTTTGTTTTGTACTTGTGCGTTTAAAAACTACTGAATTTTGCTCTTTGGTAAGTACCTAAATTATTTTTAATACGTATGATTATTTGGATGACGTGCATCTTTGGGTAATTTAATTACATATTTTTCAAATTCATAATTTGATTAAAAGTTAAGTTCCTGTTTTAAGAGATTTATAATTACTAAAATTCCAGCTAAAATTTAAGCACAACACTATCTTCGTGCTACAAAATCGATACATTTTATTTTATTTATTTAAAAACTGGAAAACAATTGTATTGAAATTTACTAAATGTTTCATAAAAATAGTTGTTTACATTTTTACGTATACACGTGGTATGCATCAGCTGTGTGGCGTTAGGTTAAACGCTGTTGTTACGTTATGATGAAACCCAATATTAATACTCGCTGTATTTTGAAAACTGTTAATCTTACGCCTCTGTAACATACAACTTTTTTTTTTCATTTATGATAAAATAAATAAATAAAAGATCCAATTTTACATTTTTCCTACTAAATAGCAATAAAAAATGTCAAACGAAGAACCATACCGCAAAATTTTACATAGGCCACCCAGTCTTAACCGCTTCTGAATAAATCTGGTTCTTAGTTAAGTTCATTATAAAGGATAAAAAAATAACAATTTTTCTGTACATTTTTTAAATTTTAACCGTTTTCCACATTTTCCCGTTCCATGTTCATGGCAATATTATTTTTATTTTGAAGAGTTCTTCCACCAGGTAAAGAAGTTTGACCTATACAATTCGGGATTACGCAAAAGGTCATAATTAAAATAAAGTGATTCACAAACTTCCTTCTTGAGATACTTATTCAAATATTACGCCCTTGTTCGGGTTCATTATACGTTCAGTATTTGGTCTTGTAATTTCGCTGTAAAGGTTATCTGCCACTATTCAACCATTTCCTTGTAGGGTAAACGCTAACCGTGGCATAATAGACTGGAATCTCGTCCGTAGTTCGTATATAAAAAGGGCCCATATAAGGTCAATGTCTATGACATTATCAACACTGAGGACCGTTACATGAAAGCAGGTTACGAAATGTTTTAAATAATTTCGGAAAAAGCGACAGGGTGTAGGAAGACGTACATACCACTAATGAATGTCTATTATAACTGAAGAGGTTACAAGCAGTGACGGAATGATTAACACGACATAAAATTTCAGGTTAAGTAGTATAAAATATACAGAATCGATTTGTAATGTATGTTTAAAAAGTATTTTTTTGACAAATTTCTTACAAAAAAAATATACAGGATGATTCGTAAATAAGCCAACTCAGGACAGGTGCATGTAGAAGACCCTAAAACATGGTGTTGTACGTGACTTGCCTCTATGCAAATTTACTTCATATATCCGCTAGATGCCGTTAAAACTAGCTGAAAATTTTAGTGTTTTCCAAATAAATCTAAAACGTTTTCTTCGATTTAAATTAAACTTATTCTAGTAATTCTGTAAAGTCATAATAAGCGAAGTATCTGCATTTACAGAAACGAGGAAAATTCCGCCACCCTCAAGCAAATCCACTTTAAAAGGTAAGGACTTATTTCAAATTTTCTCCTAAAATGTATGCTCTTCACATGAGTTTTATGGTTTCTTCCTGGTTCTAGGCAAATATGAATAGAAAAAAATAAAAGTAGTTTAATTTTGTACAAGTATAAATCGTTATTTTTGTATTTAGCTAGATGAAGAGGTTATATTTTCATACTGATTTATGGTAAAAGAATTAAATTAATTAATTTTCATACCCTTTTCATACCACACCAAAAAATATTCCCGAGGAAATTCCAAACTCGCAGAAGTAGATATTAATTTTTTATATACAGGGTCTTTCAGTTCGAGTGAATCAAACTTAACCACAAATAGAACTCAATAAATAATTCAGAATTGCCTTATAAAACAAGGGTCTAAGTCATATTATTTACGAAATATTTGGTATGCTTATAACAAATTGATTCAAATTTAGTGTGGCGTTAACATTTGCACATGTACATAATTTACTGTAAAATTTACAATTTTTTGTAGGTCAGTGGGATAGAAATGGGTACTAAAGCCGGATTTTTTTTACCCATCTTCTACGCCAATGACCTAATAATTATTTGGGATTCATTTTTAGATTCCGTGAACAATTTGTAAATTTTCCAGTAAATTATACACATGTGTAAATGTTAACACCACACCAAATTTCAATCGATTTGTTATACCAAAGATTTCGTAAATAATATGATTTTAACAACCGACCAAAACGGTTCTGTACAGTGAAAACGGTGAGACTTACACCCTTGCTTTATAAAGCAATTCTGAATTATTTATTGAGTTCTATTTGTAGTTATTAAAGTTTCATTCACTCGAACTGAAACATCTTGTATACAAAAATAACTTTCAAAATAAGTGTTATATCAATATTATAACAAAAAAGTTTAAATTATTTTATTTTCTGTAATGAAGCTATAGTAGTCTTTCATGCTAATATACGCAAAAATAGCTAATAAAATGTACACAATACATAACTAGAGTTCAAGACTCGGTCGGATAATCATAGCCGTCGCGTCGGCCTTTCGCTACTGAAATCGGTTATAACGGCAAGTATTGGCTTCGTGTTTGCTTCGTGTATACGTGCTTTAATATTCTAATAATGTCGAACGTGCCAAATGGTCAAAACGATCTTTTGCTGATAAAGTACGCAAAAATATTTATTTTTATTTATACCTGTTTATTTATTTGATTACGACGACACGCCCATGACTGGCCGATGAAAATCCCGAACTCTATACATAACAGTATAAACTCGAATATAAACTACATAAAAAAATGTAAACTGTAATATGTTACAATAAAAATATATTTATTTAAAATAATTTTGAAAAAATATTGCACCATGATAAAAAACTAGGTAAATTTGTTTAAAAAAAATACAATTTTTGTACATTTTTATGCATTTTCCTTTTCAAAAAATACCTAAAAACTCCAAAAATAGTATAAAAATATAACAATTATTTTATAAACATACATTTTTTTAAGTGGAACGAAAATTTATCTAATTCATTGTAGAATTCCGAATTAAACACAAAAAAATATATAAACATTCTGGATTATACTTGTACCACACAAGTTCATTTTCTAATTCAGCATTTTTTTGTATTATTTTAAATAAACTTTCTCACACTTCGGCCTATCGGTAGAAAATTACTGACGTTAATTTTGAGTATAAAGAAGCGACTGCTAAAAATTAACGATGCAATTTTAAATACTGCGAATAATAATACTCTTACAAAGGACCCCGCACAAACCTTATGGAAAATGGCTTTCGGTCAAAATGGCTGAAACTGAAATATGATATATCTCTCACCTTCCTGAGCAGAAGTTGTCATGGGCCCAAAGCGATCCTATGTGTAGGTTTAAAGATATAGAGCAAGGGTCGGCAACTGGCGGATCGCGGTCCAGGTCCGGACCGCGGAAGGTAAAATACTGGACCGCCAAAAATTTTTTGAAAGTATAAATTACTCAAATAAATTATTTAAAAAATGTTTTTTTACGTTTATTAAGTGCCAATCTTATAATTTTTTCTAGTATTTTGCAGTTGTGTGAGTTCTTAATGGTTAGTAAGCAGATTAAATTTGAGTCCAAATTAAAATAAAAAAATTATAAGAATTTTTTTTTTGGACCTCGTTAAAAATTTTCAAAAGTATCCGGACCCCACCTAAAATTACTTGCCGACCCCTGATATAGAGCTTTGAAGCTAACGATTTCATAGCACGGTGCTGAATATAAGTGCAGGATAGGTGTATGTATATCTCCCTTTCTCTGTATATACAGGGTGAGTCAGTTTTTTGTAGACAAACTTCAACAGGAGATAGAACACATGTTTTTAAAAAGAAAAGTTCCTATAAACATATGTCGTAGAAAGCTTCGTTTCCGAGATACGGGGTGTTGAATATTTTATTATTTATATTATTTTTTTCTCGAATATTCATTAGGTATATAACTTATAAATGAATGCTTAGATTTTTTTAATGTTTGTGAGATGCCTATTAATTAAGGGGCATAAAACAAGCGATAAAAATGTTCAAAAACTTGTACAGTGGCGGAGTGGAAGGGGTGCTCAACCCCTTTCTTAAAGAGAACTTCTACGCCAATGACTATTTAAAAAAAAACTGTTATTTTCATAATCTACATACAGTTTAACAAAAATAATGTCCCTTCCTCTGTTTCGAAATTCCTACCGAAATATGGTTTGTTAAGGATTATTATTCTTTATCTCTTTCCAATGTAGTCAAAATAAATGTTTGTTATATCAAGCCAAACTCAAATACAAAACTTTTATAAGTTGAAATCTGTTTAGTACACTAATTTTTAACAATTCTTATTTATTATATGCTGCGTAAATATTAATGTACTGCAACTAAATTACAAAAAAAAAAAACATTGAATGAACATCGATGTTAATGTTTATGGAGAAATTTTTTGAATTTATAACAATATTTAATTAACAACTTCTTAAAACTTTTTGGCAACTGCACAATAATGTATTGTATGTATGTAATGTAACAGATTTCAACTTATAAAAGTCTTGTATTTGAGTAAGCTTGACATAACAAATATTTATTTTGACTACATTGGAAATAGATAAAGAATAAGAGATTTAGCTTTTTAAAATCCTTAACAAACCATATTTAGGTAGGTTTCGTTGAAAGAATTAAATATTTAGCCGATAATTGATAATAAATAAATTACTTAACTTAGTACCACAACAAACACTATATGTAGATAATGAAAATAACAGTTTTTTTAAAAAATAGTCATTGGCGTAGAATTTCTGTTTAAGTAAGGGGTTGAGCACCCCTCCACTCCGCCACTGTGTAAGTTTTTGAACATTTTTATCGCTTGTTTTATGCCCCTTAATAAATAGGCATTATCTCTCATGAAAAAAATTTAACTATTCGTTTATAAGTTATAATGAATATTCGAGAAAAAAAAAAATTATATTCAACACCCCGTATCTCGGAAACGAAGCCTTCTACGACATATGTTTATAGGGACTTTTCTTTTTAAAAACATGTGTTCTATCTCCTGTTAAAATTTGTCTACCAAAAACTGACTCAGCCTGTATATACGGAGAAAGGGATATACATACACCTATCCTGCACTTATATTCAGAACCGTGCTATGAAACCGTTAGCTTCAAAGCTCTATATCTTTAAACCTACACATAGGATCGCTTTGGGCTCATGACAGCCTTTGCTCAGGAAGGTGACAGCTATATCTTATTTCAATTTTAGCCATTTTGACAGAAAACCATTTTCCATAAGGTTTGTGCGGTGTCCTTTTTTTATATACCTACTCAACACTATAAAACACCTATAAATAATGTTACATAAACTGTAATGTCTGATGGGGTTACTGCAATATGTTTATAAAACTATAATAAATTATTAGATAATATAAACAATACTAAAATTTTATTATTTTATTACACCTATAATAATTTACAACTTCTACTCTTCATACATACGATACAGACATAGCAGCGCGGCGTGTGGTCCGTAGAAGAAAAAAATATGACCTATAGTCTGTATTTCTGTCCTGTATTTCAAATATATTTCAAACTAAATAAACATAATAATAAGATGCGATTTCCACCAGTCATTTAAGCGCAAGGAAAGCTATATTCCACATTATTCACTTAATTTCAAATAAAAAAAAAGTAATTAGGGACAAGTTTAAAGTTTCCAATCATAGATTTAATTAAAGTATGTGAATTTAATATAATTATTTTGAATTGTCAATAATTTTTAAATAAAAGTAACATTTAACAAGTTTATTTATGTATTTTTCTATCTGTGAAAGCAGATTTAAATAAATGTTAAATCATCCATTCCGCTTAAGAACAAGGACAATTGTTATTAAATTATTTTTGCTTAGCCAAAAAAAGCAGATCACTTCAGTATTATATTTAGTTAGTTCACCATGAAAAGAATGCTGCATTTAAAGAAATTACATATACTTATAATAAAATTACCTACAAGAAAAATTAAGGAACATGGGTAATAAACTTATAGTTAGAACGATCCTATGTCAAAAATGTGCCCAAATAATATTCAGAATTGAAATAATTATCTATATTTTTAGCATACCTCGTGTAATAAGTATTATGTTGGAAGTACTTCTCGATCTATGCGAATATAGAATTACACAGACACCGAGTTACAGAAAAATAGGAATTTGATAAAACAGAAATTTGGGGTTTAGCTAAAATTTTAGAAAAGGGAAATAATTTTAAACGAAGATTAAAAAATACTGAATGATATCATTTACTCTATTATAAAGATATTAAGTTAATTCAAACAAATTCATTTTTTTTAAATCCTATCAAATGACGCCAAACAATGTTCTCGATATTAGAAATCTAGGTGTGCAAGTGATTTATGTTAGCATTTATTTTAACTTTGTTGACTGTTTTTTTTTTATTTAGTCCTATATATACGTAGTGGTGTTATCTTTTATAATTTTTTATAACTTTTTATAATTTGTGTTAACTATTTATTTTTTACTTTTGTACTTTATTGATATCTGATTTTGTTAATGAATCTATTTTTATTAGCTATTTCTCCCACCTATTAATTGGTTTTAACTGTCAGGTGGTGTAACTTAAATAAATAAATAAATAAATAAATAAATATCTTCACAGATAAGACCTCTAGTGCAGGAAACAATTACTCTATGCTCTATAATAAATATTTATCCAAAATAAAAACTAAAAATGATATTTCTAAAAAATATAATTAATGCAAAAATTCATATCGTATAGAGGGTGTTTATTAAACATACGGCAAAAATTCAAGGAGTTATTCCCTGGACTATTTTAAGAATATTTTGTCGTTTGATAATTTTTGAAAAGCCGCTTTGTTCTGAAAATACAGGGCGAGAAAATTTGTCGACAAAACAAATTTTGATACACTGGGTTTACCGAGTATAAATCTTTTTTGAAAGAAAAAAGGAGGCAAGTGCAGGCATTGAAAAGAAACCAGTATGAAGTGGATTTCATTTGAATACGTCTCGTGATTGATCATTTTGTACGTGTCGAATTTGTTACCACTGATTTACGTTTGACTGTTTGACGTGTATTTTCTGTCTTAAACAGTTAAACTTTTGTTAGAGAAGTCCTCTATCATGAATCGCTATACGAAGGCCGAGATGACTGACATACATTAGGTATTTCATTTACGGACTTGCTGATGGCAGTTCATTGAAACCTAGGCGGTTGTACATTGAACGATTTCCTAATCTCGTAATGTTCCTGATAGAAAAAACCTTCCAAACTATTTATTAACGTCTTCATGAAACAGGCGCATTGAAACGAAGAGGAAGACCAGGAAGGCCAATGATAGTAAGAACGGTAGAAGTGGAATATAATGTGCTGGATATGATACAGGTAGATCCAGGTACTTCTACTTGAAAAATTGTAGATACTTTGAATGTACCTACCTAAATAATGGGACTTTTTGGAATATTATTAGGGATTATTTGTTGTACTCAAACCACATACAACGCGTTCATGCACTTCTTCCTGCTGATTTTCCTCACGTATTGCATTGCGTTATTGACTTTTGCACACATTGGTTCAAATCCCTCAACTACTGACACTGATTCTTTTTACGGATGAAGCGAACTTCGTAAGAAACACAATAAAGAATTTTCACAATAACCATGTGTGGGCTGAAGAAAATCCACTGGCTAATTAGACCGGTATTTCTACCAGGAAAACTTACCGGCAAAGTGTATTGCAATTTTTTGGAACAAACGCCACCTCAGTTTCTGGAGGATGTACCATTGGCAACAAGAAATACAATGTGGCTTATGCACGATGGTGCACCACCGCATTTTAGTGTGTTTGCTCATGAGTTTTTAACAGTAACATATGGAGATCGCTGGATTGGTCAAGGTGGACCTCACTTATGGCGTGCTTGATCCCTGGACTTAAATCCCCTGGATTATTTCCTAAGGGGTCATCTAAGATCATTAGTATATACTTACTACTCCATTGGAAAATGTTGAAGATTTAAAAAATCGGATAATTGCTGGGTACAATTCAATAAGAAACGACACTCTTGTTTTTGGAAGAGTTCGGCAGTGAATGAGGAGAAGACTGGATTCTTGCATTCTAGCTGGAGACACTTATTTTCAACAGATCTTATAGATTAAGAAGGTTTATATATAATTTTCGGTAATAAAATAATATTGTAGAAAATTTTTCTCGTCCTGTATCTTCGGAACAAAGCGGTTTTTTAAAGGAGGATTTTTAATTAAAAATCTATGTTTTCTATCAAAATTACTTCTTGCGTGAATTTTGGGACACCATTTATATCTCCGAAGAAGCAGACAAATAAAGAAATCATAAACTGGCCGATTTTTAACTGTTAGTTTTGTGGTAAAAATAGATTTACTTTTGAAATATTAATTTAAATCTTCAACTGAAGTTATACGTTTTTATTTTATTTATCTGTTTTTTTTTCCAGGGAGAAATTTTTGGTTTTGTAAAAATATACTAAGAATAACCAAGCTAATTGGAGTAGAAATTATTTTTTTCCAGATGCGGCTAAATAAAGTAGCCAAATAAACAGAAAAAAATATATTTATGCCATAAATAAATATTTCAGATAATATAATTTAACATATAGGTACTTATAAAGTACAATTTCCATATATTTATTTTAAAACTAATATTATGTTTAAATTAAAGTTGATATTGATTAATTATATTCTAGATAATTCATAAGAAAAGTACAGTCCGTACGATATTTGTCGAGACAGAATTCCAAGACTCCGCGTCACTTTCTTGGCCACAGAAAAATTTTCAAAATTAATATACTTTTTTACATTGCGGTTTATTCTACAGCAGAAAGGTCTCTTACTATTTTTAAATGAAATGCTTGGTTTTTGAGAAAAATGGCTTCTAAATTATATTAAAAATAGGTGTTATCAGAGCTCCTTACGGACGCCTATGATTGATCTATTTTCACAATAATTTATAAATCGATAGAACTTTTCATTCGTAGACTTTATACTAAATATAAAATAAATGGCTTTCATAGTTTAAGAATTTAAGGAAAAAAAAATAAATAAAAATGTTTTTTCAACAGCTCTCAAAGCTCTCAAAAGGAAGCCTTAGGAAGAAAAAATGTATACTTCAAAATGACATTATTTTAACAAGATCTATCGATGGTTAAGTCCAATCATAAAAAGTGAATCATCCTGCATACAGGAAAAAACATAAGTAAAATATGAACAATATTAACAGTGACAATATATGGTGGGTGATATATTAAACTTTTCATGTGACATTAAATCTCTAATTATTACATATCACAATATCATTCATGTCAAGATATTATATCACACACATGTCAAAATTAAACAATTGATTAATCAGTTAAAGTTGCTTGCTACAAATATAATTTGATTGTTTTAATTATTTACTCTGAATTAGTAATTAAAAGTGTGAAAGAAAAATGACCTTAAGATTATATTTTAGAGTTGACATAGTAGAACAAAGTAAACAGATTTTATAAAAGGGTAGCTATAGGTCTACATTAATGGAAACTATAATGGTTTGGAAATTTCCCTGTACGATTGATTAAATAAAGTGTACATATGAGTATAATCTAATCAATAAATGTCACGAAGCGTTGCCGTCACAGTTAACAAGACATTGTAATTAGTTTCTGTCGACGCTAGACAGTATGAACTATTACGAACCCAAAATATTATAAGTGCTGCAAAAGTTGCTCACTGCAAATAACCGTATATGGGAGTAATTAATAATTATACAGCCCTACAAAAAAAATAAAATTCTGTACCAGAGACATATGTAAGTACATAGATTTTGTGTATCGAGTCCGAATTTGCAGCCCAAAATCCGATTTACCAGGTCATTTTTAGTAAAACGCTAAAACATCCTCTAAAATAGGGTGAATCAGTGAGGATACTTACAGGGTGCCCAAAAAATTTCAAAATGTGAAATTTTCCCAAAGCTAAGTGCTTTAATTTTTGTTTTTGTTAAAAAATGTATTTAACAAAGTTGTTCGAGAATTCAAGAAATGCTTAAATACGGGGTTTAATCAGAAAAGAACAATAAACACATTTTCCAAATAAAAAGACGTCACAATTTTGAACTATTTTACATAATATAATAATTATCATGGATATTTTTTCTTATCAGTGTCAAAGCCGACATATTTATTTTTATTAACTGCCTAATGAATAATTTTTATTAATAATACTAACTCTGGATGAAATGTTAAGGAATCAATAATGTTTTATATGGATATGCAATACAAATTTTTAATGAAAAGTATCCAACTCTAACTGTAACTTGTAAAGCAGTTCACAAACTAATTATAAAATTCAATACCACTGCGGTGATGTAGTGAATATTAAAAATATAAAAAAATAATACAATGATAACGATGCTGCTATAGTGTTGTAGTTATAGACTCTATACAAAACAATCCAAAGATGTCACTCAGGAAAAGGTCAGAAAACATAGATATTAACAGATCTCATATTCAAAGAATTTTAATATACAACAAAATCTATCCATTCAAACCAGTGTTTAATCATAAATTGCTTGATGAAGATGATGGTCGGCATTTGGACTTTTGTTTAAAAATGGGCGAGAAACTGATTGAAAACAGATTCTTTCATCACAATATCCAAATAATCCAAATGTTCAATTTATAACTAAGTCTCAAATTTAAAAAAGTAAATGTCTGGTGTAGCAATTGGTCCTTACTTTTTGCAAGAAAATCTTAATCAAAATTCGTATTTGGAAATTCTCAATAACTTTGTTTTGGCAGAAGTAGATAGCGAAAATTTAGAGTTCAAAAGAAATAGAATATTTCAACAAGACGGATGTCCTGCATATTCCACACTTCTAGTGAGAAACTGGCTTGATATTCACTTCCAGAACGCTATGAACCTATACCTTACTGGGGATACCTAAAGCAAAAAGTGTATTCATACGATTTTGACGATAACATTGATTTACTTCAGCAAAAAATTCAGAACGCTGTTGCTAAACGAAGAACTGATCTCGTCTGTGTAGAAGGAATTTAGAAAAATATTAGAAAAATGTGTATAACTTGAAGGTTTACAAGATGAACAGGACTTGCTTCGTTGTTGTTGTTAATTCCAGTTCTAATTTGTTATTTCTATTTTTAATTAGAAAAAAAAGTTACTTTTATTTGGTTTGCATGCAACCGTTGCCACGTCATCGGTTTCTTGACGTTTCGAGAGACATATCGCTCGTTTCAAAAACTTGAGAACTTTCAGAGTCACTTCTGAGGCAGAAAGCGATATGTCTCTCGAAACGTAAAGAAACCTAAACCGACGTTGGCAACCAACCCGGAAATTGTTCTACCATATTATTTTTATATTATATTAAATTTAAAATAAAAATTAACTTATTTTTTACAATTTCTATCTGCTTTAAGTAAGATAGTTAAAAATCGCGTCTTCTTATTTGCAAAATATGATTATTCCTCTTTTTTGACTAAATCCCGAGATTAAGCTTTTCTTGAGTTCTCGAACAACTTTGTTAAATAATAATAATTTTTAACGAAAACAAAATTAAAGGCACTTTGCTTTGGGAAAATTTCACATTTTGAAATATTTTTTGGAAGCCCTGTATCTTTTATTACATAATTGATTACTTTTTCTCGAAAAATCAACAATAAAAAAGTTAACAAGAGTGCGGTACCGCATGCGGGGACGCACTGTATAAATGTAGGTTGATATACAACAGACCAAAAAATATAACTTCAGACCATCTACAGACCAGGGTTCCACTTACCCCTTTAAGTCACACATTTTTTTATTCAATATTTTTGCCTTAATTTTGTTACCCGCGATTCAAAGTCGCTAATTATGGTGAATTGAAAAGTATTACCCAAAGAAATGCATTTGAGTAAAAATAGGCAACCTACGCCTATTGGGGAAATCCGTTTCTAGTTCATATCTAAGCATTGTAAATTAGTTGATTTCCTTCTATATTATGACATCATGTTTACCAAATATTTAATTCTTTTTAAAAACTATTAAGCATAAACATTAAATATTTTAGTCATATACATATTAATAAATGCTATGTGGTAGATATAAATTATAGTAAACAACAAACGTATAGCGATTAGTCCTAGATATTCAGGAAATCAAATATTTTACATTAAATTCCGGATGATTCACATTTGGATTCTAATTGGCGCATGACGTAACTTTTCTAAGTAAAAGTAAATTGGTAAATATAATAAAGTCTATACAGTTATGCAGTATCTTGACAAAATTATGTGATATATTGTTTTAAGTCTTTTTTTTATTGTTTATCGTAGATGTACCAAAGCAATTATATATTTTTCAGAATAAAATCGATTTTTTTCTATCGATTAAAACTACAGTGTGTTTCAAAAAAAAAAAACAAAACAAAACATCATACTATTACACCATCGAAATTTCGTTTGAAAAAGCACTCTATAAAATTGATAATTTTATATTTCGCGAAAAAACAAAGAAGTAAACCTTTTCTTATAACACGTTATCGCAGAAAACTGCGTTCAATCCAATATACAAAAATCCAAATTAGAGTCCATCAGAAAAACAAGAGTTGCATATCGTTTCTCCGTTGTGTTAGACGCCACGAATAATATGACCGCATATTTGAATTTCCCACAATAACAGTGCCCTAACAGTGTATGACTTTAAAAAGTTCACCTCTTCAATTAAACAAGTAAAAACGAAAATAAATAAGTATTCAGATATTTGTTTATTTAATTATTCGTACTCAAATATCAACTTTGCCCTATTTCACCAATCTCGTATCTCTTAAGATCACGATGATCCTATGAATACGTGTGACGTTCTCTCCTTGATATTTTCTGTAGGAATTTAATTTTTAACAACTTCTGTCTGTGTTTCTCTAAATTAGGATTAAATGATCATTTTTAATTTTTCTAAGTCGGAATTAAATAATGAAAAAGAAAAATGTAGTTCTCTTTCATTATCTCCTAGAGCGACTATCTGAAATCTTGTAACTAATAAAAGTGTGTAGTATTTTCATATCTGTTGAACTAAAAAATTCATTTATATTCTAATTTCTGCGAGTAGTTCTATTCAAAGAAATGAAATAACGGAATTTAAACATTCTTTGCATATTTTTCTTCGCAGATATCTACAGGTATATTAAGCATATTCCAACAATACTGTTCGATATTTGCAAGTACACAAGTAAACATATTATGTTGAAATGTTCCAAATATAAAGTGCTATTTATTTTCCCTACTTACTAAAAACTCTCCCACAAATTATTCAAGTCCATTTTCATTACATTTGTTATTTATTATTTACACTACGTATCAAAATATATTCATTTCGTTATAAAAATTATAGGCAATAGTAAAAGTTTGATTAAAAGTGAAATAAAAATATAGGTAAATGTACTCATCCATTAGAAAATTATTGCAAGAATTTTTGAAAGAACACGGTCGATAGCCGCACGGTTTAAGGCGTCAGTACTTAAATCGATGTGTCGATCTGCCCGGGTTTCGAATCCCGCGGCCGGTAGACTGTAGATTAGCTATGCTTGTACGGAGGTATGGTAGGGTGGAAGAATGTTGGCTTGGGTCAATGTGAAAGACTGACACCGGTTGGCATTTTGACCGCCCCCCTAATTAATGAGGTTTTCCAGGTTTTCCTCATTCCTGCACTGAATGGTGGTTAGGGCCTATCAACATAAGTCGTTCCTGGGCGCAAATGCGGCTTGCGTAATAATAATATGCCGCCCCCTCTCCCGCACAAGTCTCCGACTTCTGGGCTAACTCTCGTAGTTAGAATGAGGAGTAGAGATACACTTTCATACACTTTTTCTTTTTTGCACAGTTTTGAGGTGGTTGGTTACGTTGTTTTAATTCTATTCGTATTTTGACCGAGCTGTCCGTGCTGTAAAGGGCAAGTAAACGACAACCTTTATGGGCCATCTACATTGGGAATATTGTATGTGGTTAAATACAACTGTGCCCTTTTTGAAACGATATTGATAATATTTGCCATTGTTTTTTTAAATGGCAGAATATAAAAACAAATAAAATATATATTAAAAATTAATTAAAATTTAATAAAACCCATTTTGTGAGTTTAATAAGGGTTAAGCAATGCCCATTTGCCTACATCAAGGTTCATAGTTCAAAATTAATATAAAATTCCCTAACTTTTCCAGGTTTTCCCTTACTTATAAAAGAAAATTCAGATCACTTGCAGGTCATTTTTACATAATAATTGGTGCTTAATGTTTATGCATTACACTTTTTCTAGACTGTACTCCATAATCTTTTTTATACACAAATGAAAATTTCAAAATCACAAATAGTTTTCTTTTTCAAGAACCCAGAGCCGGTTTTCACAAAATTTCCAGTTGCAAACATCAAATTTCCTGACTTTTGTGAATACTTTTTAAATTCCCTGACTGTTCCATGTTTTTTATGAAGAATAATGAATTCCCCGACTTTTCCCGGTATTCCCGGTTTTCCAGGTCATTACGAACCCTGTACATTGTATGCTCGCCACTGGCGATACGCCGTATAGTACGATCATATTCGATGCAAAGTAATAAATCATTGCCTGTCAAGGGAACCAATGAAGTACGCCTTTAAGGGTTTTACAAATTGAATAATTTCTTTNAATACATTTGATTTTTATTAAAGAACATTTATTTAATACTGTATATTATTATCACACGTTCATTCAATCATAAGAATTCTCACAGTGTTCTATGTTACAACCACACAAGTGACATAGTTTTTCCTACAAGAACAAGCTTTAGTCTTATAGTTTTTTGTACATTTACATTGTTTAACTAAGTCTTTGGGTAATGAATCTTTAGTAATAAATTTAGGTAATAATTCACTTCTTTCATTTTGATAACCAAAAGCTATGAAATCCAAATATTGATACTGAGGAAAAATGGAACTTTTCCATATGTACGTTTGTAAAGAAGCTCTTAAGACGTGTAATGGTATTTTACTTAAATTAATACCCATTCCGCTACAATGAGAGAAAATTAATTTTCTAGCTTCTTCGGCTGTTTTGCCTTGCTTATTTAATATTTTTAGGTATAATCTTTGCAATGCATCAAACTCTTCGTTGCTTAATTCAGACATAAAACATATTAATTTTAGAAGCATAGTGCATAGGAACTATTTTGTTTATAATGTGTCAAGAAACCTAAAAAAAAATTCCGGAGTGAAAAATTCAATTTTTACAATTTGTTTAAAAAAAGTTTGTTTAAACAAATGGGCACCAGATTTCCATCCGGCATCATCTTGATTCATGTTAAGGAAGATCTCACGAATCTGAATATGCAAAAAAATCGAGTCGGAAAATTTCTCCCACGAATGCGAGGTTTCCGCCTTGTCTATATGCTGCATGTCCGCAAAATGGTAGTTCTTGCTTCCCTAAAAAGTAAGTTATATAGATTATATTACGATTTTTATCTACTTTAGAATTATTCCATTCGATATATTCTCTAAATGAACAAGAAATGTTAAAAGGCAGATTTCAAATGATGCTCGGACTGATCTGTTTCTTTTTTACAGAATTTGTTATATTATTTAAATCTGCATTGGCCCATACGTTTTTTTCATTTGAAAATAACAAACATAACCATCTCAGCATTTTATTAATATGCTTGGAACATGTAAGCCACTTGTGATTGTCATATCATTTCTGTTGCTAAAATATATATTAGTTTTTCTTATTTTACACAATTTTAAGAGGTGGTGTAGGTTGGTTGGTTCGTTGGATTGTTTTAATTCTATCCGTATTTTGATTGGGCTGTGCCGTGCTGTAATGGGCAATATTGAATGTGGCTAAATGCAACCGTGCGCTTTTTGAAACGATATTGAAAATATTTGTGTTTGTTTTTTAAATAGCAGAGAAATGGATAAAAGGAAAAAAATAAGATATATTAAAAATTAATTTAAATTTAATAACACCCATTTTGTGAGTTTAATAAGGGTTAGGCAATGCCTTATTGCCTACATTGTATGCTCGCCACTGGCGATACGCCTTAGTAAATAATTATGTTGTTAAACAAATTTTCCAGTATTCTGTTTGAAATATGTACGTGCCTTTTTATCTAAATTTTTCTAAGAGGATTGGACGGTTATTAACTTATAACAGTCAGCTTAAGGAGCAGTAGTAGGTAGTATGTATTTAATTAAGGTAAACCGTTTTAAGTGGATCCGTGTCTTATTATCTTGTTTCCTGCTTTTCGGAGTAGTGATTCATTTATTTTATCGTTAAAAAGTATTAGGTAGTGACTAAATTAAACCAAAGGATTGAAATTTAAAAATAATACTATTTAACTAATTTCTATGGAGAAGAAAATATAAAAATGATGAATGCTTTTATTTCATTTTGTAATTATTATGAATATACAGACTGAGCATCAAATGCTTACATATATTGTAAACAGCAAGCAGCAGTAATTTACTTTACTTTTAATTTTTCTTTTTGCGAAAAAATAGCATTAAAAAAGTCAAATTTAAAATAAACACTTTATTTTTTTAATAGAAAACTTGTTGGGAACCGTTGGCTTTACTCTGGCATTTACTGGCATAGAGTCACTACGCAGTGTTGCCGGTATTACAAAAACTCTAATTTTTTGTAATAAATAGAAAAAAGATTTAAACAAATAAGCATCCTTTCGGACGATACGTTAGAAACTTTGATATATCTTCATAAAAATGCTTATATTCCTATATTTATCCATAAACTATTTCTGCTTTAATACTGATATTTTACTGAGAGTTATCCATCTGAATATGTTATATCCTATAACGGTCGAATATTGTACAACGTTTTATATTATCCTGAAGCACTTTTCACCCAAAAAAAAGAGGAGAGAAAACTAACACCTACATTTTGTTTTCTTATAACGATTAATATTAGCATAAGGGAATACCTAGTTGCATTTTAGACGACTGTGCTTTTGTAATAACGGGCATTATTAATGTTAGTGAAAGGTACTACGTTTTGGAAAAATTTTTACTTAATGCAAAACGTTATTATACTCTATACAGAATTTAGTTGAGTTCAGTATGAATAATTATAAAAATACATCAAAGCAATTTTCAGTATATTTTAAATATTGTAGTAAAATTTTTTGCACAATAGATTCATCTGGAAATTATAAAACTTCTTATCAAATTTTAAATAAAAACACTAATTCGAGAATTGTTTGAAAATGTGCCATGTAGTGGTTTTCAGAAATACTATGTGTCTTGTTATATATATTTTCGGGATATTTGCTAAAATTTCGATTGTTACGGTTTACGGAAAAGAAGAAAGTTGTCGCTGAAGTATTTGCTTTGAAAATAAGTATTCTGTACTAGTTATTGTTATTTTATTTAGACTATATTTTTGCAAAATTAAAATAAGTATTTCTCATTTAAAATTTAAGTAATATTCGTTATTTCTTTATTGCAATTCATTTTTTTTTTACTATAGTTAGAAGTTATGTACTATATAAACCAATAAAGCTTTAATTTTTCAACTGTTCCAAATACATGGAGATTATGACGACTGTAGCTTGACGGGTTTGTCGACTAAACATATTCTGCTAAATACCATATTTTCTTAATAATTAAGTGTTTTTTTTTGCTTTTTGAATAAATTAATAGATTTGTTTTCTACATTTTGTAATTTTAAACTTTATAATAGTCATTAATTTGTTGAAATAATTTTCTTATTATGTTAAAATTAGGGTTATGATGATTGCATAATTTTAGTTCCCTTATAAAACCAATTAGGTACTACATTTTAAATTACAATCCATCACAGTGCATTAGAGTTTGGTTTAACCTGTAGTGTGAAGCTAAAAGATTCAGGTCTTTATATAAAATGCATGATTTAGTAAACTCGTAATATTTTTGGGAATTTGATGGGAAAAACCTGGTATTATAATTCGATTTTACATCGAAAAATGAGTGTGATACAGTTTTTTATTTATATAATAGATATATACGAGATAAAGAACAATATCGCTCTGTATCTCGAAAATTTTTTTTAATATTATACTCGTACCATATACCATATAGGTATATGGTACTTAATATATAGATAGTTTTTCCCGTTAGACAATTTCTATAAAAGTAAATGTTTATATTCTTTTTTAATATGTGTATGATTCTGATCTTTCGTAATAAACACAGAACTTTTCGTAAAATTAAAAACACCAATTTGTTAATAATATTTAATAAGTAAGTACCATTTACTATTTATTTAACATAATATTTAACATTATTATACTTGGTAATATCCATGATGCTATTCATCATATGGATCTTTGATTTTTCCTAAAATTGGGGATTTACTGCTCCCTTGTCATTTTCAGATAACGATAAAATCTACATTTATATGGGCTTGGACGTCAATTTCAATTGTTATTCAGAGATACATCCATTTCTTTTGTATTGGATCCTTTCAGCTACAATACATCACGTCGGATTAAATTGATGGACTTAACAAACCCCTATATGTCACGTTTATTATGAGGGTATGGGGAAATCGAGAAAATACAAATAGCCAGTATAAGGGAAAATGTATAAAGGAATACATAAATAAATATATTCAAATTATTACAGTAATTTGCTGTGAATTTTCTATCTAGATTTTATGAACAAATCGAAGGATATCAATCGTAATGTAATTTTGAGACAATTATACCTATTTTCACCGGAATTTTCAATTTAATGGTTAACCACATTTATATCTATAACGTACTTATATTAAAAATAATTTAATCTACTCATATTGTCAGCATTTTTTACATTATTATTTCAAAATTTCCTTCTTTCCCAAAAATTTAGTATTTTATATTATAAATTGTCTATTAATATTTATTAATTCCATTTGCAAAGAGGGCCACTTGAATATCCTAAAGTAAAGTGCAAAAATAACAAAGTTATATATATCGTGGTTATTTTTACTTGTTGGTCATTGTCAAAGGTGGTGGTAGAATAATAACAAGGATACAAGATTACCAAATGTTTATTCGATATTAATACCTAGGTAATACATACTAATTTGATTAATATGAATTACTTCTTTAAAATATTTTTTTTAACAATTGTGTTCCCAGTTTTTTAAGCAATGTATGTATTTAATTTGTGAATCTCACTGTCAATGACCTTTGACATTGACCTAATTTAGCCTTCACTATATTACTGTCACTACATATAGTAACGCATTGTCTTCACACCTGGTACAATATGACGGTACAGTAAACCCGTTAAAAACAAACTGCCAAAGTGTCTTTGTATGGTGTAAGTAACCTTACAGTTATTTATTTTAGCGTTTAGTGACAGTACAGTGTATTTTTGAGTTTAATTTTCAAGTTTTTGTGTGCATGATACTATAAAAAGCGCATGTACACGAATCAAGAAAGAAGTGATGTGATAGTGCCTATTTTTATACGGAGAAAACGATTCTGCTGCAAGAAAAATCAGTAGAGTAAACAGATTACTTACTTATTTTTGTATAAGTATTTCACTTATTACTGCTCGAGTTTTTTGCTATATATTACTTGTGAAGTATTGTTTCATAGTTTATTTAATTTAAAGAATTAAATTTTTGCTGGGCTCCTTTCCTTTAAAAGATGAGATTTGATAACAAAGCATAGCCCAATTCCCGATTGTGCATGCGCCGAAACTAACACGCGTCGTTGTTTGAGGTTACACTAGCTTATCAAAAAAAATAATAATAACTAGGTACTGATACGTGTTTCTAAAGGTGGCCACCCTATAAATATGATTCCCATTCAAAGTTACACCCTGTATACAGGGTGTAACTAAATAAGTGTAAAACATTTAAGGGGGTGATTCCTCATCGAAAAAAAGATAGGATCTTTCATATAAAGAAACTTCATTGGAGCATCCCTTGTTAAGATACAGCCCCTTAAAGGGGGTACATAAAATTTGTTTAACAATTTTTTTCACAAGCACTAAACAAGTTACAATATTGAAATTAACCTGACATTTTCTACTACCAAAAAGACACTTAGCCAGTAATTTATTTGGTTTACCCCATGGTTGTAAGGGGTGGAAAACGCAACCCCTAAAATTTATTTCCAACGTAACTTTTTGTCTTATTATTTGTTTACCATTTAAAAATTTATTTCCGATAGCCTGTTTCATTCTAAAAAAAAATGTCTCTTGAATTTTTTGCCCAAATTAAACCAGTTCGCAGCAAAAAATTATTTTACGAACAAGATACATATCGCCATAAAACGAAAATACGAAACTAATTTATCTAGTAGGCCGCTATTAGCGATACTGACAATTAAATTGGAATCAAGCTGTCAGTTTGTAAATTTTTGAAATTGAAGTAATACTAATTGTGTATTGTTCTGTTCTTAATTTGTTACTTTAATAATTCACTTGTTATTAAAATGGCATACACAAATGAGGAAATGGCTGATATGCATTACGTTTACGGTCTGTCGCAGGGGAATGGGTTAGAAGCTTCTACAAGATATGCTGAAATGTATCCTCAACGGCAGCATCCTTCACATAGAATATTTGTCTGACTTCATCAACGATTACGTGAATATGGTTCATTCAACAAAAGAACGCAGGATTGTGGTCGCCATCGAGAAGTAAGAACACCACAGCTTGAGGCAGCAGTACTTAATTTGATAGAAGAACAACCTACTATCAGTACTAGAAAGATTGCTTTCCAGCTAAATGTTGATCATATGACGGTATTTCGAATTTTAAAGGAACATCTCTTATACCCTTACCATCTGCAACGAGTACAGGCACTGTTACCGCGAGACTTTCCGAACCGTCTTGAATTTTGCAATTGGATGCTGGAAATGATTAGAAGAAATCGTGACTTTCTGAAGACGATCGAATTCACAGACGAATGTAGTTTTTCTCGGGACAAGATTATTAATTTTCATAATTACCACATATGGGCTGATGAAAACCATCACGCTATTGTCGAAACTAACCATCAAGAACAGTTTTCTCTTAAGGTGTGGGTCGGAGTTATTGGGGATTATTTAATTGGGCCTCATTTTCTACCTCCTCGATTAAATGGTGAGGCATACGTTCAATTTTTAAGAAAAGTGCATCCCCCCGTACTGCTGGAGGAAGTTCCTTTGGGCGTCAGAAGGGATATGGTTTTTATGCATGATGGGGCTCCCGCCCATTTTAGTCAAGTAGCACGTCAGCATTTAACTGAAACATATGCAAATCAGTGGATAGGTCGAGGAGGACCACAGAATTGGCCCGCTCGATCCCCGGATCTCAATCCTCTGGATTTGTCTACTTGGGGCCATTTGCAGCATTTGGTTTATCGTACTCCTGTTCGCGATGTAGAGGACTTAAGAAACCGCATTATCGATGCGTGCAGGGTAATTAGAGAGACTCCAGGAATATTTGAGCGAATACGTGGCTCAATGCGCCGACGTCTAGACGCATGCGTAATGTCTGAAGGTAGACATATTGAACATTTACTATGATTTCTACATGTTGTATGTTTTGTTATTATTAAATTAGTTTTGATTATTCCCCTTTAATCATTTAATGCAGGTAGTAACTACAAAATAACAGTAAATCCAGTCCGCATTTATGACGATGTATCTCTGTAGTTGTTCGTAAAATAATTTTTTACTGCGAACTGGTTTAATTTGGGCAAAAAATTCAAGAGACATTTTTTTTTAGAATGAAACAGGCTATCGGAAATAATTTTTTAAATGGTAAAAAAATAATAAGACAAAAAATTACGTTGGAAATAAATTTTAGGGGTTGCGTTTTCCACCCCTTACTACCATGGGGTAAACCAAATAAATTACTGGCTAAGTGTCTTTTTGGTAGTAGAAAATGTCAGGTTAATTTCAATATTGTAACTTGTTTAGTGCTTGTGAAAAAAATTGTTAAACAAATTTTATGTACCCCCTTTAAGGGGCTGTATCTTAACAAGGGATGCTCCAATGAAGTTTCTTTATATGAAAGATCCTATCTTTTTTTCGATGAGGAATCACCCCCTTAAATGTTTTACACTTATTTAGTTACACCCTGTATATTTTTTTGCTACTGTGCAGTAGTGTGTAAGGCGTTTCATTTTGCGCATATTAATTTATTTTCTTGGAAATTATTACTGATTAATTGCAAGTTTGAAAATTTGGAAGGTTGTGAGGGCTAGGGGACATCTAATACAACAGCTGCTACCCTATTAACATGTTATTTTTAGCACTAGTGTATAAAACAGACACTCTACGCAATAGTGCAAAAAAAGTTACACTTTACTTACCCGTAACGTGCGTAAAGTTAGTATTTTACTGGCGACAGTACAAAATATGTTTTAACGTGAGCTTCAGAAACCGTACCTACCTATTTCGTGGTATACGTACATATGTACGTCCATGCTTTTAACGGTAATAAGATATGAATACTTTCGTGGGAGATGGTGACAGGTCATCATTTACCACACCTTGTATTCTCTTGCACGCAAAGCTTAATGCAATCGCCCACCTTCCCGAAGTGAAATTGAAGAGTAAAATTATTTTCGTCCGTTTGTAGACCCGAACTACCTACATCACAATTTAAGCTTAATATAGTAGTCATTTCAAACTTATCTTGTAAGTGTACAGTAAGGTTTTAAATCAATACCTACATGGAAGTTCTTATCAAAGTAAATAATAGAATGATAAATTTAATCTCCACGTTATTTACAGATCTGAATGAAGAAAATAAGCATAAGTAGCTCAAATAATAATCTTACTGTAGTCGGCCAATTAAACGGGAATTCCAGTGACAAATTTCTGGTGATGATTCGCAGAAGGCGATCAAACTTCACTTCGTTTATTCGAGACGTTGCAACATTCCACAGACAAAATTGCACCTACCGGCGATTCTTTCACTAAAAACACGAAAAAAAGTTCATTTAAACGTATGTATGCTAACGCTTCATGTCTAAGATATACATATAAACTTTTTCTTTATTTTCTATTGGAGACTCACCTGTGCAATTTGTTAAAGGAACTCCGTCTCTACTACGACTTTTTTTATAATTTTAACACAAATATTAAAAAAACAAGGGCTCCACGGACAAATATTTCCAAAATGTTTCCTATCATATTTTTATGATAGTTTCCTATCATTTCCTATCATATTTTTATGACAGGAAACATGGATATTTACTAAATTCGCACTTTTGTTCATTTTTTTACGATTTAGATCAACCTTACTTTAAGAAAGACATATTTTTAGTATGTATATGGATGAAGTTCAGTTAAATTAGAATATCCCCAAATACTCGGCTCTGCATTGAGAAATGAAATTGAAATACACAGCCTTCATAAATGATTACAAGCCACGTGACCAGTAATTTTGTATGGAACAGCAAATTTTATTCGGTAAAATTAAAAATTATTAAAACAATATGATCTAGATTAATGTAATTTTTCCCAATATTCTTTCAACCAATCAGCGATCAATGCTATCTCGAGCGTAGGCGTAACGGTTTGTCACTGTTCATTGTAAACGAATCATTAATATTGGTGACGCCAAGATTTATTAGGGATTTAGAAATTTTTCGTTCCCAGTATCAGTCATGCAATGTTGGTTGCCTAAACTCGGCGGCCACGTGGCATGTAAACACTTATGAGGACGTTTTTAAAAGTAAATAAAATGAAAACAAATCAAACTCTATAATATAACTATAATATTGATCATGTGCTGCCTTAAAAACTTCCCCATACAAAATATTGAAAAACAGTTTGTTTAGATAAAAGGCCCTGTATTTTTTTGCACAGTATATATAGGAACATGTTTCTGTGAATCATTGGTTTAACTTGACCGCAAATTAATTTCGCCAGTTTCTATTTTTTACTAACATTGTACATTTTATCATATTTATTCATAAATTCAGTAGTACAGTTATCATACTTTTGATATTTTCTAGGATAAATAATCAATAAAGTAAACATATTCATTTTTAAGATAGATGTATTTGGACCAATATCAAATATAGTGTCCACAATATAATCAAATTCTACAATTCACCACACATTCCATTCGGGACCACAAAGCCGGAAAAAAACGCCTCAAACTAAATCGACCGTAACCAGGGTCAAGGACGATGTCCCAAAGGACCTACAGCCCCACCGCGGAGATGAAGAACACGCGGTGGGAAGATTAGAAATTTCACCTATCTTTCCAAAATTCACATTAACAAAACGCCCTATACATGACAGTTGACGTTGACGAAGACCGATGCCGTCAACAGCACCTTTCAGGACGTAGAAGCTGTCGTGGATGCAATCGAACGTTAACTGTAGGAATCGGCAGTTCCGTAACCAGGAAAGAAATTCTGGCGCGTGTTTGTGCATGCTCAAAATTGATTAAGTTATCGTACGTAAAAGTCAGTATATGCCATTATTGTTGAAAAAGAGATCCTTTATTGTAAGCGAATATTTAGACATATATTGGAAAGTACCGCAAGACCTACGCAAATAGATAGTAACAGATTTTTTCATCAAATCGAAGGATGCTCACGAAAATACCGGACATTGTTTCCGTAGAACTTCAGCTACGCTATTAATTAAATCAAGATCTGATATCACATCTTTAAAAATGCATGGTTGATGGAAGTCTTCAACGGTAACTGAAGGTTACATTGAGGAGTCCGTAACTCGTAAATCAGTTGTGGGCAAAAAAAATTCCCTATTGCTAGTACATCAAGTGCTGGAAGTGATTTTTTAAATAATTCAAGCACTTTGGAGGATTCAACAGTTTGTAAACCATCAACTGGTGAAAACATGCCATCATAGACATAGACGAAGTAACTGTTCTAAAACAAACAGGAGAAGATATCCCCTTAAAAGCTGTTCTTATTTCACTATAAATGTTTACAATAAATAAAATTACTTTCGTTAAAGAACAAATTTAGCGCCAGTAAAAATGATTGTATTGCCTAGGCAGTAAATGTGACACTTTGGTACCTGACAGCTGTCACTAAATCTACGCCTGTTGAACGGTGAAAAACAAAATTATAAGGCGCCACAATAAAAAAAATGGGCTGCAACATGGACCAGACCAGTGAATCATAATAGTGTTTTGACTCGCTGAATCCAAATTTAAAGTCAGAATTCTCGGATGGAATATGGATGCGTGTTTTGACCCTAACATCAATAAAACTCCTATAGACTTGAGTAGTTAGTGATTGTGGTATGTGTAAAAAATGTATCCTCTTATATGTACTAATTTCTTAATGTATATTTTTCCATAAAATCTACACATTTTCAAAACTCTGAAAAAACATTATTAAGGTTATTAACGTTCACTTTCACATTCTCGGAATCTTGGGCCATATAAGGCATAGGTACATAAAATAAACTCTAATTAAAACAAGTTATTTTTTGGTAAACTTTCTTTGTGCTTAAAAAAAATTGTGTTTATAACTACTGTAACTTGAATAACTATAAACTGTCCCATAAAATAGATAGATAAATATTTTTCACTTAAATTTTATTTTGTTGTATTCCAAGTGCTTATAAAGATAAAATTTATCTTTCTCCATTCGTGATACTATTATGTACATAAGATAACTAGTATTTACTTATTCGCTCTTGCCTGCCCCGTAGCGACTACAACATGGTGAACGGTACAGCTGCTAATAAAAGTATGCACTGTACGTGTCTAAAATCTGGTCTACATATTATTACAAGCCATTATCGAATGCTTCTATATTTTTTGAGGATGATTTACAGCGAATGTAAAAAAAGTTAAAGGATCTGGAGAGAGCATGAAACGAGGATGAGTTTGCTAATATGAACCTCCGTCCAATTATTAACAGTATAGTAGTTACAGGGCAACAAATTAATAAAATATATATAAAAAATTACTTGTTACAACATTTTTATTACAAGCTTTTATTTAACTTGCCTTGTTTGTGAGTATGGGTCAAATCTTGCAACTGAATTTTAAAACAGTTATTCTCAACCGACTGAGCCGAAATTTTGCATACACTTTTAGTTTGGATGACAATGCATGGTGGCACTAACAGCTTGTTTTTTAAAAGAATTTTTTATACATGAACTTATTTTATATGTAATAAAAGAATTATTGTTCAGTGGCCTGAATATGGCAGATTTCTGATTTGTTTCATCTTGTACTTTCTACGTGAATGAACATATTTTGATTTTACGCTAGATTCTGAATTATTATCGATTTTGATGATCTTTTGATTGTATTATGCTTCCAGGCGCTTTTTTGAATTACAGGACTCCAAAGATAATAATCTGATACCGTTACAGTACAATAATAAACAGTTCAATTGTATTAACTTTTTTATATAATTTCTTAGAAAATGGTATCAAGATATATACAGGATGTTCCCTTTTTAAACATATTAATTTTAATAGTAAATAAGAGAATTTGAACAAAAAAAGTTCATGTGAAGATAGGTCGTATATTTTTTATATACTTTTTCGTGACATCTAAAAAGCAGCAAGTAATAACGACGAAATACGGGTGTCCCCTTTTTTAAGTATGAGTTTTTTAAATTCTACCACTTTTTTAGAATCGCTGATCAGTAGACATCGGAAACTTTGTGGCGACAATTAAATAAATAAACAGTAGTTATCTATATCACGTAAGTAAGCAATAATACGCGTTGTAGTAGCAGAAATAGGATTAATCTGTGGTTAAGCTGTGTGCTACTCTATGCTGAAAATACGCAATGCTAACGACTGCCACATAAAACATGTGCCATGCACTCGAACAAAGTATCCAACTAACTCAAACACGCAAAACAAATGCAAATGCACGGCCAACGTCTCTTAGCAAAAAAACCGAAATTGTTCACATCGGCACGCCAGGTCGACAGAGCCGGCCGCTAGATACGTTTCGAATAAAATGATCGATGCGAAGCTTCATTACATGTTATTGTACAATGACGCGGAAAAAAAACCGGGATTGTTACCGGCACGCCAGGCCTACAGAGCAGGTATTAGGGTATCGCTAGATACGTATCGAATAAATTGATCGATGCGAAGCTTCATTACATGTTATTGCAGAATGACGCAAATAGTGGAATTACTAAAATGTGAAGTAGTTGATGCTTCGCCACCATTAATAAACATAGTATCAAAAACTTCGACTACTTTAGATATGCGCCTGTAACCCGGTAAATGTTGAATAGTTATTTTTACTTTTGAAATTGGTAACCGCTGTAAACACTTAGGACAACTGTTACTTATTTTCTACAATCGCTTTCCTTATGAGTAAGAAATTATTATTTTGTTAACATTTGCTGGTACTTATTATTACGTACCATACCTATCGTCCGTAGCAGTTTGCAGTGCATATTGTGTTTTGCAGTTACGAAGGCGTCTTTCTTCGTAGGCGTATCGTCCTGTGCACATTCTATGTAATTATTTATTAAAATAAATCAATGGAGGCGAAAAATAAAAGAAAGGGATTTGATTCCCAGTCGAAGAGTATCGTGTTTATATTTTAATATTCTGAAAATAACGCGGAAAATTTCAAGACACCCTCCTGTCCAGGTAAATTGTAACAGTAGTTCGGATAACAGAATGTTATTGGGTTATTTTTTTCTTAGAATTCTATCTCAACAGATATTATACAGACTTTATACATTTTATGTTAAGTTCCATGTGAAGCGTTTAGTGTAGAAAAACATTGCCTCTTTCTGTTTCATACTATTATGCAAATACATACATATAGTGGGGTAAGAAGTTTGACTGACATTACTTCAGCATGAGATGGAGTAATCGTAAATGAACAAAACAAGTTTTATATTACAGGGGCGTAAGGTTAACAGTTTTAAAAATACAGCGAGTATTAATATTGGGGATTTTCATCACAACGTGACAACAGAGCTTAACCTGCTGATGCATACCATGTGAACACGCGGCAGACTTGTCCTACGGAAAAATCTAAAGAACTATTATTGTGAAACATGTAGTAAATTTCAAGACAATTTTTTTCCAGTTTTTAACGAAATAAAGTAAAATGTATCGATTTTGTAGTACGAAGATAGTGTTGTACTTAAATTTTAGATCGAATTTTAGTAATTATGAATCTCTTAAAACAGGTACTTCACATTTAATCAAATCACGTATTTGAAAAATATGTAATTAAAGTACCCAAAGATTCACGTCGTCCAAATAATCATACGTATTAAAAATAATTTAGGTACTTACCAAAAAGCAAAATTCAGTTATTTTTAAACGCACAAGTACAAAACAAACTACAACATATGCTCAAAATGCCCACCACCATTTTCGATATACGCACGACACCTTCGAATCCAATTCTCGCGCAGTCGCGGGAAAACACCCCAAGAAAAGGAAATAGTGGTACGCAAAAAACACTCCCACACGGTCGAATCCAGATACCAACTGAATTGAGTATTGGTGGTTGTTGGACACCTTAGTACCTAGTGTTAATAAACCGCCTCGTCGTTGTCACATTGCTCGATATGAATTTTAACAAAATTTAAATTTATTACAACCCTAATTATTTTTTCGAATTAAGCATAAAGAAGTTAAAAAAAGTGATAAACATTGTATTTTATGGTATTCTATGCACGCAGTTATGTCAATATTCCTTAATTAATCGAACTAGATCAAGTCGAGATTTGGAACAAAAAAATTTGTCCTCAAATAGTTAGATTTAATAATACCTGTTTGCAACGTTGTTTTGAATTTGGTCTTTAAAATTTGTTTTTTTAAAAAAGTGAAATTTATCTTGTTGACAAAATCCTAATATGTTTTGGATAGTAATATGGTTGAATTTTCCTGTAATTGTGATATTCTTGTAAGAACTGAAGATGAGGTGTCAAGTTTGACTTCGAAACCGGTAGTCTTTTAAAAATAAAAGTATTGTGAGAAAAATTGGACCTTTTCTTATTTCTAAAATAAGTTACAATGAAAAACTCACATTTATCAATTTTGAACTTACAATATGGTATTCTATAGTCTGTTAAAATTAAGGCAGTCAAACCTCTAACACCCTGTATACCCTTATAATGAATAACAGTTGTCACTTTTCGTTTGAATAGAATTATATAACTTAAAAGTAAATCCGATTTACAGCCAACCGCATTGCAGGTAGGGCTTCCAAATCCCGCGACCAAAAAGGTTTTCGGGACTTTGGGTCCAAATTTTAAGACTCGGTACTAGTCCCGAATATCTCGAAAATGGTTCCGAAATCAAAATACAGACAATAAAGTTGCATTACAACAAATGTTCTATGAAAAATTAATTACAAACCTATTTTTATTTAAATATTGGTAGTACAGAACATCAGCAATAAAAAATATATGAAACAACAAACAAATATACAGGGATACGAAATATAAACCTCAGAAAAATTGAAACCTTTCAATTTTCAATAGAAAAGTTAACAAAAGCTTCTTCAGACCGAAACAGTACAATTAACCAAATATATCTCAATATACTTTTTTTTAACTTCAGTACTATTAACCTGGTATAATTTTATAATAAAACTAAATATTTTGTATAATTTTTTTAATCTTAAACACTTGAAAGTTTAAAATGGATTACTTTGCGTTCAATGTCTTTTAGAAAACGGTGCAATGTAATGTCGTGGGCGAACCACTTGCAGCCGGTTGTAAACGGCTGACTAGTCAACCGTGTTGGTTCGTACAACTGTCATTTCATTGCTCTGGCTACGGCACGGCGTCATTCACAAAGAAAAGCAGTCGACGGATGCATTAAGGCGTTTTTAAGAAATAATGGGACTGAAATTACCTTTGATTGCAGCAATCTCTGTTCCTTGTAAACGTTTTGTTTCCCCTAAGATCATTTGAATAATTTAGTTTAAACGTTGTACAGGGTGTCACGTCAAATATATATTAATCAGTATGTACACAGTGTCAAAGTTTAAAAAATAATTTTAGTAATGCTTCAAGAAACACACCAAGTTGGAATTTCCATACATATACAGAATGGTTGGAAAGGAATGGGCCTAAAGGACTACAAAAATTTTGAGAGGAAAAATTCAAAAATGTCCACGATTTTCATGAACTGTGTAGACGGCGACACTTACGGTACTTCATAAGGCAATTTGCTAACAGAAATATTTATTTCTCTTTTTCTGCGCAGCAAACTACAGGTTCTGAGAAAAATGTGTTTGAGTTGGTGCTGCCAAGTAAAAAAAGCAAGGTGTTATAATTTAACAAATAAAAAATAAAAGTGCATGCAGACCGACACAAATAAGTTTGCGTTTCTTACTCATGCACAGCTGAGCGAGGTTGAGAAAGAACTCAATCGGCTAGAAGGAATAAGACATAGGCGCGACGATTTGGGAACGGAGAGTTTCCCTTGTATCCAGTGTGCATTTGTAGGCGGAGTTATCTCAGACGTAAACTTATTTATGTCGGTTACATTGTTTTATTTTGCAGATAACTGGAAAAATAATGTTCAGACATTCGCCTTGAGTCCCTTAGGAGGCATTACTACGCCGATGTTCTAATAATTTTGTAAGTTATACAATATCGTGACATAATTTTGGTCGTTTTTATTTTTACTTGTGTATTTCGCTACCTGTGAAAAAAATACGTAAACAAGCCCCTAACAAAAGTTATTTTATACCTCTCCAGTGTCAGATTTCTGGTTAGGTAAACGTAGTTTCATGAAACAACCCTTGACTAATCTTTTTTGTGCAAGAGTTTATTTCATTAATTCTTTATTTTTATTACAAGTCGTAAAATATCCAAATAAACAGATAAAACACTGAACATTTTCTCTTAGTTTATATTTCCTTCGGCTTTGTTTTGTTCAGTTGTTTTTTACCATTAGTTTTGTAAACAAAATATTAAACAAAAATACTAAATGTATCATTTATTTATGGGCTATCTTTTTTTTATTCTACTTTTATTTTCGAATTAATTTTTTTTTGTATTTTAATTTTTTACAGATAAAGAACGTTATTAAATCAAATTTTCTTGTGGAACTAAATCGCGATCACTAATTACTAAATAAGTTCATGTGTAAACAATTTTTATTGAAAACAAGCTTTTAGTGCCACCATGCATTGTCGTCCAAACCAAACGTGTATGCAAAATTTCAGCTCAATCGGTTGGGGATAACTGTTCTAAATTCAGTTGCAAGTTTTGACCCATACTTAACAAGGCAAGTTAAATAAGAGCTTGTAGTAAAATACCATATTTTAAGTACTTCTACTAATAATGTCATTATTAAATATCTAAATTATTATAAACTAAATATTCTTTTTTTTTTCAATATTAAAAACTGTTTTTTTTGGGAAGTTTCCAAAAAAAGACTACCCTTTTTCGAAAAGCACTTTTTTGGTTTAAAAATCATTTAAAAACAATTCAAAAAACTAAAAACGTATTATTTTTATAAAACCACGTCTCAAAATGAACAAAATGAAAAAAAAAGTTTTTGATATCTTTAATTTTTAACAAGTTACAGTTATTTGAAAATTGTTTACCCGAAATATTCAAATGCTTATAACTGCTTGAAAGATTGAAAAATTAGAAAAAAACTCATGAAAGCTACTATAAATAGATACTGAATACCAAAAAATCAGGAAAATTAGAAATAATCGGATCACAACCTCAGTGATTTGGCATGGAATGCCTCATATACAAAGGTTTATAATATTTGCTAAACTATTCACTAGATTCTAGCGCCTACCGTTATACAGGGTGATTCAGAACTTATCCAAAAAAAAATTTGAATGTACTGGGGATTCTTACATATACAATTTTGTAAAAAAAATCAAAAAGAGCAGTTCGAAAATAATTTAAAAATACACTTCTGCACGGCACTGGAAACTAGTCCACTGTAAAAAAAGTAAAAAAAAAATAGACACTTAAATGAATTTTGCAAGGAAATGAATAAATATAATTTTATAGCACCTATTTTATATCAGCAAATTGAACTGCTTTTGCCGCTATTGTTATTATTAATTAATAAAATTAATTTGTGGTTATTATTATTAATAAAATAATTTGACATACCTGATGTTACAATAACTGTCCAAAATTTTGTCCACCGACGTGGAAACACATTTGGGCCCGTCTTACTCTAACACAAACGTTGTCCTGCTTCACCAAACACAAATGTTTCGCCATAATACAAATGTTGTCTTGCTATATACGCAAGCCATTTTTGACACTAACTACTAAAAAACTATTGTAAACACTATCGCTAGACGATTGTAAAATCGGATTTCAGTATTCGGAGTCGCTGAGGCCACGTGGCTCTCTACGCGTATTGCGAATGACGCTAGAAACTATAGTTGTACAGCGATGTAATGCTTAAAATTACTACAACTTCAATAATTTTTTTCTCGGAAACTATAAGGATTTTACACAATTTTTTTACGATACTAACTCCATTTCTCATGCCACATCTATTCCCAATTTTTTTTGGATAAGTTGTGAATCACCCTGTATAATTCGCCAAAGCATTATGCTTTAAACCATTTTTAATGACCCTGTAGGTTGACAGGAGATATGACGAGTAACAAAATATAATAAAAAGATAATTGTGAATTACATACTCTGTAGACACAGTTATGGATAACACCAAAAATAGCATCATACGATCATAACATCACGTTTCCAGAGAAGTCATAAAATGTGCAGTAATTTTAAAGAACTATAACGGGAGTATATTAACTAATTTATATTTAAGAGTGCACTTACTTGAGACTTACGAATGTACAGCATAACGTTTGCATGTACACTACATTTTTAAATAGGTAAGACAATATTCTGACTACAACTGTCATAACAACTGCAGTTTTTTAAGATTGGTAGCGCTTGGGAAACTGGTATTAAAAAACGTTACGACTTCTTCCTAATATTTCTAATGGTATTTTAAACGTTAAAAACAGGTATGAGATCTGAATAAAACATCAAAGCTACTTTAAATGCAAGCGTGGTCATTTTTAAATTTAATTTATTCTAACTATGACACATAAAAAAAACAAGGAACTTTTTACGTGAAAATAAACATCTGTTATCGTTAGTTTAAAACATTTCAGGATTTGAATATCTATTCTTATTCTAAAGAAAAAATAAGTAGCTAAAAGAATGGTAATTTGTCTATTGATTAATACACATTAAACTAATATGTATTTATACAAGTCATAGAACGTCTTTACAGGATTACAATGGTATCCGCGAAAGCAGCTTGCCCTCTGGCGGTGACAAGTGATACTAGTGAACAAGGTAAACATTTCTTGTGTATGACATTTCATTTTGTATTTTATTTAAATTGTGTATAGAATTAAGTTTTCATCAAATTGAAGAAATTTTCAAAATATTATTGTCCATAGATAATACTCCCTGAATTTCATTACGATTGTTAGAAAGTAAGGGCACTAGTTTGCAGACACAATGAATAAATTTCTAAATTTAAATCACCTTGCCCAATTTTCCCACATAGTACCACATGACCAGCATTAAAAACTGCCTCTTCTTCTGATATACGAGAATTTTCGTTGGCACTTAAATAGGAAATGTTGGTATTCCACAACGGATAACTTCATAGTTATAATCTCAAAAACTGTACATTAAATTGTAATGCTAGAAACAGAGAAATTAGACATAAATACTTGCATTAAAATTTATTTATGAAATATTTAAAACCTATAAAATATCAAAAAAGTCAAATAACCGCAGTTTAATAACAAAATTACTAATAATAATGGGAAATAAAACGAATGTTGTTCAAATGAATCTGTAAACACGAACGGCAATGTCAAAATTACCTTGTCTCGGAGCTTACCGCTTTCGCCGCTTGATGCGCTTGCATCTTAAAAATTATCGCGGATACAGTTTAATGAATCTATCTTTAATGGTAAAAGAGATATGGCCATCGAAATATGCTGTTAAGTGTAAGGGTATGTTTTTTAAGTATTCTGCTAGCGTTCTTCACCGGCAGAATATGTCAGTTTTCAGTGTAAACAATGAATGCCGTTACAAGTATTATTTTAACGATGTTTCACTGCTGACAGTGTAAGCTAGTGCTTTCTGCCGGCGGCGGCGGGAAACGCCAGGAAAATGTCTTAAAAACCGTATCCTTATCCTTGGAGCTAGACAAATTAAACCTTGTATCACTGAAGAATCGTTCTGTTTCTGTTCAGATATAACAAGACAACACACTAGATGTTCCTTTTAAAAAAGAAAGTATCTAGTAGATGTGATTTTCAATTATTTTCTATATTAAAATATTGGGAAGACACAGACTACCCGGTTAACATGTTTAGGAGTATCAAATGATCTGGGATAAAATAATCAGGCTAAAAAATATCTATATTATCATTCACAAAGAAAAGCAATTATGGAAAAACAATTACTGGTTCATGGATTTGAAAGTCTAAAAAGTCCGAAACCAAAGCAAAACAATTAGGAAATAGATTGGACGAATTGAAACGCACGACATCTCATTTTAAAGCTTGAACTTTATTTTACAAGATAGTAAAGTTATGAAATTCCAACGACAATGTTGGTTATATTTGTTTATAAGGCTTTTTTTATTATTCAACTTCGATGAAAAGCCAAAAAAGTGACCGGATATTGTTTCTCGCATTCTAACAATCATTTCATACCTTACAGTTATTAGTTTTTCTTTATCAAAATCCGTGAAGAGCCGCGCGTACGTCAAGAGCGATATACGCGCGCTCGATCGAAAACTCAGAGTGCAAGTGCCTTAAGGGCCCCATATTCTTTAAATAGTGTTTTCCGCAAAGACAAATAATTTCAAACATTTAATAACTGAATAATCTAAAGCTTATCAAATAATAGGAATGTTATGTCATGCCATCTGGGTATTNATTTATTATACAAGAATTACAAACACCATTCAGCTTTGCAAGGAGATCCTACAAACTATTTGATCAATTTTGGAAAAGATAAAATGTAGTTCATTGTAAACCACTATCAAAGCAAATAATAAAATAAACAATAGCAAATAAACCCAATAAAATGACAGAAGAATATTTAGTTAAAGTCGTAAAGAAAGGTATCTGTAAGAAGTTTGATGATGAGTATGGTCTTATCGCCATTCAAAACTCGCTTTAATAGAAGAGTTGCCTCGTACAAATGCGTCAATACAATTGCACATTTTAAGGTGTATATAATTGTACAGTTTACAATCAGGTAAACTATTTAAATAGCGCTGCAAAGTTAGACCCACACATGTTCGGCTGGATAGATGATAGAGATATGCTTGCTCCAAAAATAATACAAATATTGCTTCCTCCACCAGATGAACTTATCACTAATTGCACATGCAAAATGTGCTCTAGAAGATCATCTGTTTGTATGGCTGCAGAAATTAAATGTTGCTCATTTTGCTATTGCCTAAGGCAAGGCACCTGCAAAAATGTCCATAATGAGCCCATTATTAAAAAATAAATTAATTAATTAAAATATTTAAATAATTATTGTTATTATTTAAGTAAATCTTGTAAATATCAGTAATTAAATCAATTGTCAATGCTTTTTTATTACTTAGTCTTTGTGACTTTTTAATAATAAAAGTTTATAACACTCTTGCACTCTGAACTTCGATCGAGCGTGCGTACATCGCTCTCGACGTACATCGTTCACGGATTTTGATAAAGAAAAACTTTATAACTATAAGGCATGAAATGATTGTTAGGATGCGAGGAATAATATCCGGTAACTTTTTTTGGCTTTTCATCGAAGTTGAATTAAAAAAGCCATATAAACAAATATAACCAACATTTTCCTTGAAATTTCACGACTTTCAAAGCTGCCATTAATTGTTAAATAAATTAATTAATAAATGGAACTTACCTATCTTGTAAAATAAAATTCAAGCAATAGAACCAGAGATATGGTAAAATTGGTTCGCGCGGAGACGCAAAATGTAAGATATTTGCAATAACTTTGGATAAAGTTATTTTTTTAATTTTCAAAAAAGTTATATGTTTGTTATGAGAAAATGTAACTATTAATGCATAAAAAATTGTACTAGCTATAAAAATAAACTTTTTACAGCCTTTTAAACAATTAATTAATTAATTGTTAATAATAATTTTATTAAACTGACTACTTTCAGGCTTTGCGACCAAGTTTTTTGGATTCAGTAGGTCAAAATACTTTAGAATAAGTTGTTTGCAGCCGTGGCACTCTGATTGGCCACGAAACTCTATCTGGCTCCTAGAATACAAGTATTAAAGTGCATTTTAAAAAACTAATCATAACTCGAGTATTTATTTCATTAAAAACACGTAGGTACTATAACTCCTAAAAAACTGACCCTCACTTAAAGTTACACCCTGTAATGATGGAAAGCTAGTAAAACAACGTCAATGCAATAAAAATTTAAAGTATCTTATATTACAAATAACAGATTTCAGTGGCATTTCTCCGAAAATACGGAAGAAAAAAAATTTACAATTTTTTTTCAAATCAATAAATATCTGTCAAATTCGAGTCCTCTCTATATAGAAAATCAATCAAGTTAACCAGGATTTGTTTACTGCGTTAAATTTTTCCGGGTTGAAAATATACCATAGAACGTCTATAGTAGGATCATATTCGATGCTAAGTAATAAATCATTGCCTGACAAGGGAACCAATGCAGTACGCTTTTAAGGGTTTTAGAAATTGAATAATTTATACATTATGAAGGGACGAAGGGATCAGTTCACGTCTGACACCCTTGTTCTTACAAAAATTCCTTTATTCTCATAAACTATTTATTTTAAATGTAATTTATTATAAATCCAATTTATTTTTTAATTTTCACATATGTACTACATTTTACCTATGTACGCGCCACTTCGTTTACTTGCTTTTTGAAGGAGCTCTCTGTTTTACGATCAAGCTCGCCAGGTTAGTATTTGACGTATAACCGACCACTTCGTACACTCGATGCACCTGGGCGACTACAGCTACACCAGAACACAGTGCGTGTACAACTGTATTTCAGATTTAACATTCAATTTCATTTTAAATTTGAAATGGTTCATCTTACGCCTCCTAAAAATGATGACACGATTTTCCTTTGATAAAAGACCGACAACTTTTTGCTCTACTTTGCATCGAATACGATCCTACTATAGTTCACTTTTTCATCTATCAATCCTCAGCCTGTACTCTACGATCTCTACCAAAAACAGCAACCTCATAACAATGATTTTTGCTACTTTTCGGCATATTAAGTTTCACTGTCAATGTTTAAAATTAACTTTCTTAACAAACAGACCACGCGAATGTTGGCACTCGGCTGTACAGGTCCATTTATAAAACGCATGTTTTTCTCTGATTAATCATTGTAACCTCAGAAATAAATGTCAAAATTTTAACAGCATATTTAAGTCCTATAATTTTTTTTAAATTTGCATATTTGTCCAGTATTTTGTACCCTACGTACGCTAATGAGCTGCCTATGGAATAATAAAATATAACTAATATTTTTGAAAAATTACTTAAAATTTTGTACTAATCTAAATACTAACTAGCACTAATTAGTTTATTTTTACAGTATTTAGGTATGTTTATTATTAATGCGCAGCTTATGCTCCAGTGGCAGGCATACAATTTTAAAATTGAATAAAATGATATTAAAAACTAAATTGTTTTCGAAAAAATATATTAAAGCTTTTGCTTCTTATGAGTTAAGTCTGTAATTAAAATTTTGATATATCTGGGACAGAGACCACAATATTGTATGCGCCACGCCATCTTGCCATTTTCTCTTTAACCGTCTATTTTTCAAACTAATATGATTATCAAAAAGTGATTGGGGAAAATTAAAGTACGATAGGGTCGCTGATGCAAAAGTTGGAATAAAAAAATTGTAATAAGCAACAGTAAATTATACAGTTGCTTATGCAATAACACCACATCTTTACTTTAAGTTGATATACGAGTATAACAATAATGCACTGTGTCCTAAAATAATAATAATAATAATATATGCAAATACAAGAAAAAGACATCAGAACGACAAAATATCAAAATATATAAAAAAATCAGTTATTAATAAATATAAGTAGACAACATAAAATAATTAAACTTAACAAAACAACAAACTTATAAATCACATTATTCAAAATACAATCACTGTAGTATACGTTTAGACATAATCCAAGTCTTGACCCGTCCTTGAAATGTATCAATATTAGGAGCAGACTTGATAAATGTGGGGATATCATTGAAAACCTGCACGATGCATTATACGTAAAACTTCTTTCAAACTAAGTTGTCCTATGTCTAGGTACTGTATACATAAGTCTGCTACGAGTTAGCAGATTATGAGTATCACAACCTGTAATAAGCTTTTCGTATAAATAAGAAGGTGAAGCTGTATCATTAATTTGAAAAAGAAGGCAAAATAGGTGATAAATGAACCTTTCCTCCAAATTAAACCATTTTGATTGGACTGGAGACACGTGGTCGTATTTCCGCAGGTTGAATGAGAATCGTAAACAACTATTTTGAATTTTTTGTAGAGTAATTTTGTCTTTTTTTTGTTAAGGCTGGCCAATAAACAACACTACAATAAGCTAGGTAAGACAAAATTAAAAAGTCACATAGCAACAGTTTTATATCATTTGTCAGGAAGTCCTTTTGCATATACAAAATTTTCAGCTTACTGTAAGACTTGCACTAGATTGCTCATATGCTTATCAAACCTAAGATTGCCATCAATAAACACTTCTAAATTTTTACAATAACTGGCAGGTTTTAAAATTTGCTGATTTATTTTTATTTTAAAATCAGGACTGTTCATAAGGTTCAGTCTATTACAACCAAAGAGAAGAAGTTCAGATTTCTTTTCAATCAGTACTAGCATATGAGCACTCGCAACATGGAAAATAGTATTTAGATCAGAGTTAATACAATCAGCGGACACTAAAACAATTTCATACGCGAAAGAAAGTATAATTATGTGTCGTCAGCATACTGATGTATTTTACAGTAACTGAGAAAAGAGAAAAAATCTGCAGTATATACTGAAAACAATGTAGGTCCCAAAATACTACCTTGAGGCACCCCTTGTTTAACATCTCGAAAACAGGAGTACCCCAAACAAACTCTTTGGCACCGATTAGAAAGAAAACTCGAAAAAAAGGAAAGTACAACGTTGCTAACTCCAAAATATTTTAATTTTTTAATTAATGATGGAATAAAATTAATATTTTTTTTCCAGTTATAATTTTTAAAAATCGCTGAAACAGGTCAATTAGTAAATAGAAAATTTCACTTTTCTGCAATATTTTCTATTTCTTGAGCCATGTTTGACAGACCTAGGTGTAACATTACTGACATTTTTTTTTTAATAGGACGCTCTATATTTTATTGTATAAATAGATAAGACAAATCTCAGCGATATAAATCATACCTACGTTTTTGTCATATTTGTCAAAAAATGGAGGAATCAAATGAAAACAATAATTTAGTACTACTTTTTATTTTATTACAGCAAAGTTCAAAGTGGCCCTCTTTAACCATTGCATAATGCCCAATTCGGTCATCAAAGTTATTAACATTTTGAATAACATTTGGTGGTATGCTTCGAACTTCTCTGATACGATTTCCTTCGATAATGTCTGGTCTGTGCACATACACATTGTTTTTTAGATAACCCCACAAACAAAATCTAGTGGGGTTAAGTCATGGGAGCATGGTGGTCATTTAAAAAATAGTAAGAGTGGTGTAGCCAGTAGGAAATTCTTTAAGTTATGTGTAGCTTATTTATATATTTTTCGCAATTTATCAATGATTATTGTTATGCTGAAATAATGAAAATAAATATCCAGAATCTCACACATTCCATTTTAAAACTTAAGTATGTGGCAGATTGTTTTTGCTATCAGCAGAGAAATTGCTGCGTACTCCTTTGGAGGACCTAATCGAATTTGTATCAACAACATTAAAGTTAAGTCAGCAATAATATGCATTTGCATCAATCTGTATATGCTGGACAGTAAATAAATAAAAAATGACTAAGAATACCGCCCATATCGTTCAGTGCTAGAGGTAAAGTAAATATGTTACAATTAACGGGAGAATTTGTTCTTATTAAGACAATGTCGGGTGTTCACAACTGTCGATTACTGTCGCTTTAACCTCTTCTCCTAGGTCAACAACTTGGTGCATCGGCGCCTAAGACCAGTTTTGCAACAAGTCCGGTAGGCTGGCGTCTAAAGTTAACTGTTTTTCTTCGGACTGTCCACTTTTTAGGACGAATAAATAAATGAAAATTACAGCCAATTATTTCATAACGTAAAAACAATACGAACTCAATAATTAGTTTCTGTTTTGAATGCTTTTATCAGTGGGATTATCGATATGGCTAACTCAAAATATGTATCTAATAAAATACGACAGAGTAATATCACTGAACACTGAGTAAATTAATAATAACAATATTCTATTATCTAATGTTTCTTTTGTTTTTAAAAACAAAAAATTTATTTTTCGCGTTAATATCACATGTTCTATAGTTGTAATAATTTGTTTATAGCTTATTATTTTCATCATACAATTTTTATGTTTGTCATTTTTTAAAAATTATGTAAAACATGACAAAGAAAATTAAAAAATCACGTCAACTTTTCATTAGACAGATATTTTTATTAACCTTCCTGTAATTGTTATCATACAGAAATTCAACATTAATTAAAATTTGAGATAATTTCAATTGTTTGTAATAAACAATACTCACTTTTAAATTTACAGGGTGGTCCGAATTTTATGCAGGAAACTTCGAGGGCAGATAGATATCTTTAAAATAATATATGTTTGCCTTATAAACATTGACCTGGGACAGCCCCGTTTTGGAGATACAGGGTGTTGAAGATGTTACAAAAAATAGATTTTTTGTTTATATCTCAGAAATCTATTAACCGATCTCAATAAAATTTTGTACAGATAATCTATGATAGTAGGCCTTGTATTCCCTAAAATAATAATAAATGTACATTTACCAAAGGCGAGGGGTAGTGAGATTTCACAATCTGCATATTTGGTTACAAGAAAATACTCTCGAAATTCGGACAAGATTTTTTCCAACGCGAATTTTCTGTGAACGTGTGTGGCTCGGAATAATTCGCAATAAAGTTTGTGGACCGTTCGTCTTGCCACCCCGTCTAAATTCCCAGTCATTACTAAACTTTTTAGAAAACCATCTATTTAGATTATTAGAGGATGTTCCATTAAATATAAGACAAAATAGCTGGATACTATGCATGGTGCTCCTGCGAATTCTGGGAGAATGATATAAGAATGGCTTAATGAAAATTCTATGGTGCGATGGATAGGTAGAAGTCAAAATGCCAATGTCAACCATAATGGTGCAGAGGGTCCAGTGTCTTGGCCAGCCAGATTGCCATATCTAAACCCCCCGGAATTCTATGTTTGGGGTTATCTGAAAAGTAAAGTTTATTCTACTCCAACAGATACAAGACAACAACTACTGCAATGAATAGAAGATGGGTGTAATGAATTAAAAGAAAAGCACCTCACGATATTAGCTTCAATTAATTCGATTAATAGAAGATGTCAGAAATGCATCGATGTGGGTGGTTTGAATTTTGAATAATTGTTGTAAATACGTTACGTTAATTTTGTTTCTTGTTCAGTTGTTGTAGCTTGATAAATAGGTATATTTTTATTATTATTTTGATTTAAATTGTTCTTATTTGTAAAAAGTATTAGGTCTCCAGGAAAAACTAAAACACGCCAGGAACACTACCTCGCAGGTGGTGTAGAAAGGAGTGTAAATAATTTTCTTGATGTGCTTACAAATTGCACTTAGTTTTAAGCATAAACATAAATATTCTTGTAATATTATGGTTAAAAGTGTCTACCACAAGGGGAGGATTGTATTGGTACGAATAACTTGAGAACGGCGAATCTTAGGGAAAAAATTACCTCACCTTTTTTACGTATTTTGTGTATTAGAATATAAATCAGTTACAATGACTTGTAAAAAATGCAGTGACGTAGGTTTTTTTTGTAAAAAAAAGTGTGGCACCTGTCTAGTTGTACACCACTGTTTGAACCTTTAAAGCTCATATTTTAGAGAATGCTGCTATCATACATTATTTGATTATATACTAATTTTATTGAGATCGGTTAATAGATTCCGGAGATATAAACAAAAAATCAATTTTTTGTAACAACTTCAACACCTTGTATCTCTAAAACGAGGCTGTTCCAACGTTTATAAGTCAAACACATTATTTTAAAGAGATCTATCTGCCCTCGAAGTTTCCTGCATAAAATTCGGACCACCTTGTATACTAAGGTTAAAAACAGTCCTTTCCTTTTAGCCACCTGTACTACCATTATAGGTAAAATCAGAGTTTGTGATCAACTTGTTTGATTAATTGATAGTGAATGAATTTTTAAATCGGTCATAGGCGTAACCTAAACTTTCTTATGGCTGGAAATTTTGGTAACATCTCATTAATTTAATTTTCTTGAATACATGAAGCTTATTATGAAGTTTATTCAAAATATGTACTAGAAACACTACAAGTAACGTATAAAATCAGTTGAAGTATTATTGTTGGTGGCAAAAATATTGTTAAGTTAGAATAAACTGTGCGAGTAAAATGGCAAATCTGTTGACTAACATAAAAAACTGTTCATTATATCAAATTGAGAAATAATTTAAACATTCTAATACACATTAAGAAACGTATAGACATGTTGAAATGTATTTCAAAATGACAATATACAGGGTATAAATAAATACATAAGTGCAAAAAAATTCAGGGGTGATACCCTGTGAAAATTAAGGTTGGTCTTTCATATAAAAAATCTCCCCTGGAAGGTACAATCGCTTAAAGAGGGCGCCAAAAAAAATTGGTTTTTAATTTTTTTCTGAAATACAAAGTGACAGGAATTAAATTAAGCAGATGTCTTCTGATATCGAGAAGGTACTCAGTAAACAATTTGTTGTAAAATTCACGATTTCTGATCAAAAAATGTAATTAAAATCAATTATATGGTATGACTGGCATAGGGCAGACAATTTATCGAACTGTAATTTATCTAGTAGGCGGTTATCATGTTGACATTTTGTAATGTCAACATAATTGTTATAATTAATGCAATAATTTTATTAAATATGTGAAAAAACATACATCCAATATTTAATATAATATCTATTAGTTTTTAATAATAATTTATTAGTTTGTTTTTCCACATATTTAATAAAATTATTGAATTGACTATAACAATTAAGTTGCCATTACAAATGCTAATTAAAAATGGGAAAAACTGTAATAGCAAATAAATTAAAAAAGGTTTGAATTGAATTGGTATATTTAAATATTATTAACTATAAAACACATGCCTGATCTATTAGAATCGTTAAATAATACAATAAATTGAAGCAATATTTTAGAATATGTTAGAACAACAAATTATAATTACAATTTTGTCTTATAAATAATAAAACTTGAAATAGATATGCTAATTTTAATTTATTTGTCTTTAAGCATTTTGATTATATTGAAACAAATATTTTGACTTATACCTGTATATCGGAAACAAACAAAATATACTTTTCTCTCAGTTTGAAGAGTTTTATCACCAGTAAAGTTAGGGTACACAATTCGAGACACCCCGTAAAGTAAAATACCTACATGATTGCAGTGTGAAAAGATTCTAGTATCCATACTAGAGGCTGAAGTTGTATATTAATAAACATTGAAAAATAATTAGTACATACTTGAAATATAAAAAAATAAACAAATAGCATTTGGTGTTTATTTTTTCTTTACATAATGCTGCCGAAAATAAAATATCTTTTGAGTCCTAGTAATTACTTTAAATAAAACAAATTATCAGAAAAATTTTTTCACGTGACCGTTATTTAATTTTTAATAAAATAGATATACTACTGAATAATTTTATCCTAAATATTCACATTATTACTTAAAAGCAAAGTGTAAATATTTTAAATTTATTAAATATAAAATAACTTTTCTCTACGCTTTGGAGTTTGGTCTATCATGATGATGTAACTAAACAAACATATAAATATTCAAAAGGTAAGTTTTCATTCGTAGTGCAGATTATAAGAACGTTAACATTTAAGATAAATATATGACATAACTGAGGTTACACAATAGACTTATTTTTCAGTTTTCTCTAAAGCAGCTGCAATACGGTTTGAATATAATGTATAATGGTTTATGTATCTTAGTACTACAGGTATATCCAAATATAATTCTTTAAAAGTAAGCAGGTACGACAAATTTTCTCTGCTGGACATTTTTACAACCTAACCCATTTCCTTTCACTTAATATCTAGAAACGTCAGCTATACATCTTAAAAATCTTTTTGCGATATAAACACATCCGAAGCCAGGGAGTATTACCCCAAAAGATCACTCCATAATCCAGTCGTGATCCTACCTTCCCAAGAAAAACTTTGAATAAAGGATTTTCTCGAAAAATCAACAATAAAAAAATGAACAAGAGAGCGGTACCCCATACGGGGACACATTGTACATTTATCTAAAAAAACGATAGATTCTAGTAACATTGTCCATATCTGAACCACAGAATAAAAAAATGTGGCATACGCATATGGTACAAAATTTAAAACTAAAACTTCATTCTAAATTTGAATGAAAACCGTTTTTCTGTAATAATTTTTTTTTCAATCTATTAAAATATCACGAAAACCAAACGTTTCTTGACATATGTTTATATTAATCTTACCTAATTTGCGGCATTAAAGTCTGGCCAACATTATAATTACACTTTGTATTGTTAAATAATTTATAACTATAATACCAATTCCTAAAGAGGAGGTAGTAGTAGGTGATGTTTACTGTTTTTATGGAGGTTATGGAGGTAGGTAAAATACACAAAAGATGCATTGTGTTTGTAAAGGGACCTTATCGATCTAACCACTATGAATTCTTATCCGACGCTTTAAATCAATAATAGGAAGATATCCATAAACTGCTGAGTTAAAAATAAAACGGTTAATAAAGAACAACGGACGGCTTCAATTAAAAATTACTTTTCAAGTTAATTAGATTTATAGACCAAGCAAATTCAATTTTTACTCGAAAAAAGTCCTATCCGCTAGATTATTGTAAAATTGTCTAAAGAAACATAATACAAGACATCTCTCGTCTCGTGAGTCAAAAACTTTTATTAGCTAACTTTTCTATTTAAACAAGTAAGTGAGGAAAACAGTTTTTTCACTTTGCAGGGAAAACCATCAATTTTAGCGAAAAGTGACTCTCAGACAGCTTATAGGGAGTAAAATTATCTACAAAATGAGACTGGTTAAATTAAAATCGGTTAATAAACAAAAAAGTTATTGCAAAAAGACAAGAAAAGTGCCCATTTTTTAATTTGTTTATAACTATCGCATTTATTGTTAAAATTTTTTAAAAGCTATGACAAGTAGA
>NW_019416811.1:244404-264456 GCF_000390285.2 Anoplophora glabripennis
CCTATAAGCTGTCTGAGAGTCACTTTTCGCTAAAATTGATGGTTTTCCCTGCAAAGTGAAAAAACTGTTTTCCTCACTTATTTGTTTAAATAGAAAAGTTAGCTAATAAAAGTTTTTGACTCACGAGACGAGAGATGTCTTGTATTATGTTCCTTTAGACAATTTTACAATAATCTAGCGGATAGGACTTTTTTCGAGTTTCTTTTTTATTTTCGCTAATTTTCCTGGTGTATTAATGAAAATATAGATTTTCAATAAATTCAAATACAGGGTCTAACAGCGACGATGCGACAAAACTCTTCTCTCTTCAGGACAAATGAAAAACAAAAGCAATGATTTTCCCTAAAACAGCCCTAGCCCTCTATGATACGTGAAATATTGAGAGTGAAACTGTTTTTGGTCAATTACTCAAAAGTTGCTGAAGATATAGACTTCAAACTCGGCTTGACTTCAAACTTTAAATTAATCTTGACCTTTTTGTACTAAATACGAAAATACAATAACAATAAGTCAAAGTAAATTACTGGAAAAAAAATAAGGGAATAAAAAATTTACTTATATGTAGTGATTTTTGAAAGGATGTATCTTAGTGAAAAATGGCCGTGTCGAGATAAAAAGAAATAGCATTTTGAAGTTTCCAATTTAAAATCGCCAATTTCAAGGACCTATGTTTTTTTACATTCTTGACGTTAATTTGAAAAAAATGCAAAAAATTACTACGCTCTCCTGGAAAATATACCGTTAATTTACAAATATTGATGAAAAGACTAATGTTGAGAGAAATTTTTACAACTCAATATACCCACAATAATCCTGTAAGTTCACAAGTTGATCCATCGAACCATTTTTCTATTCTAAATTATCAGTTTTGGAAAGAATTAAAGAAAGGATGTTTTGGAAAGAATTAAAGGAAGCAAGTTTTTAATTAAAGGAAGTTAGTTTTAATTAATTAAAGGATGGAAGTTTTGAATTAATGGAAGGAAGTTTTCGAAAGAATTAAAGGAAGAATTGTTATCAAAATGAAAAAGAACTATTCTCGACTTTTCCCACAATTTTGCATTAGATAGTATTTAAATTTAAAAAAAAAACATAAATTTAAAAAAGTTTAAAAAAATATTAAAAAATCAAAAAAATCAAAAGAATCAAAATTTTTTTGATTTTCTTCTTTTGGAAAAGTTTCAGAACATTTGAGAAAACAATATCTAGCTGTTTCTTACACGATTCAGCCTTTGCATACCATAATTATACTAATCTTTATTTAATCGAATTAAATGCAAAGCTCAAACCTACTTTTTTTTATTAAAAAAAATTAATCAAAAGTATTTTTTTAAACTTCTTTTTTCAGAAATTACTAGATATTATTTTTTCAAATTAATGTCCTGCAACTTTTTCAAATAAATTATCAAAAATTTTTGAAATATATTTTTAAAACTTTTTTAAATTTATGTTTTTTTCTTAAATGTAAACGATATATAATGTAAAATTGTGGGAAAAGTCGAGACAAATTCTTTATTTTGATAATGATTACGTAATGTTTAGCAACAATAAACGTGTTTTTTATTTTCAAAACTGAAACGGAAAAACGGTTCAACGGAACAGCTGGTCAATTTACAGGGTTATTGCCGGTACATTGAGCTGTAAAAATTTCTCACAACATTAGCCTTTGCATCAATATTCGTAAATTAGCGGCAGATTTTCTAAAAACACGTAAAAAGTGATTTTTTGCACTTTTTTCATATTAATGTAAATGAAAACCATGATAGGTCCTTGTAGAGAATTTAAGTTTTCAAAACAGCCCTTGGATTTACTGTGGAATTATTTGTTGCAGAACTTTCCAAAAAGCAAATTGAAGCTGAATAAACAAGCTAACTGACCACTGCATTGAGTTCGAAAAAATTTTTGTGGATAGTCCTAAAAAAATATTTGGAATTATTTTTTCTGGAGGTATTTCCTTTGATTGATCCATAACTGTAACTCAAAAACGTTTTTTGTGAAAAGATCTTGAAACTAGAGTCTTAAAGTTTCAAAATGGTTTATTTTTTTTATCTAGACAGGGAAATTTTTCACCGATTGTGTGATATAGCGTTTGAGACACCACCAAAAAAGTGAAAGTTCCATTATTTTTTTTTTCCAGTAGTGTATAACATAGTTGTAGACTACTTCAGTCAGTTGCATTATGAACATATCCAATAAAAACAAATATAGAATACTAACATATTTGTACGAAACAAAAGTCCAAAAATAATACTCCTAAAACAGATGGTGGAAATAGAAATTAGTTCAAAGCATACACACGTCGCCGTTCAAGATATTTAGGTCACTGCGATGGAACATGTGAATGTTTGAATATAGCTGTTAATGTTAATTATCAGTGTTATCACTGTATTTTTAACGATTTTACGGAACGTCAATGTGGATAATACTTGGTGTACTTTTCTCAATGGTAATTTATTTTAACTTAACAAAATTTTGTTATTTCCAGACAATTATAATACATACTTATCAATGACATTTAAAAATTTATTTGCATAGAAAATATGTCTATTGCTATATACTAAAGAAAATTGTTTTATGGTACAATCTTAAAGGTGTTTATATTTCCATAGTTTTTTACCAATAACTATTTGAGTTATAATTGGTCGTTAATTCTAATGTCTCGTTCAACCTTGGAGTTACTTTCCAGCTACTCGCTACTCTTATGAATGAATAGAACATATGAATCAGACAGATGAATGAGAGGATAATCTATTTACTAAACATGTGAGTATACATATTTTACTTTAATTTACATTGATGTTTTAAGTAACATCGAAACAGAGATTAACAAAACCTCTCGTATAATATATTAAAAGTAGAAATAAGTAAAGAAAACACAAAGTTGAGGTTTTTACGTCAGAACAGTAGTCTAAATCTTGTAAAAAAAAACTATAACTAAATTTATGCCTACCAAGATACCTACCAACTAAACTACCAGTTATATTGGAGCTTCAATTACCACCGTGGTTGTACAGTTGTACACCCAATTATTTGACCCTATTATTTAGTAGCAAAGGCTGCATCCGATAAATTACTTTATGGCATAATCCCCTGAAGGTAGATGTAAAAAAATTTCAATATTAAATAGAAATAAAGATTTCAAATTTCCAGTAAAATTCCATGAATGTCTCATAAGAACCTAAGAATCTTTGCATTAGTATGTATTTTTTAAACATTTACTCATTGTTGAAACTTAATTAACATTGCATCGATAAAATTTCGGCACCACTGAGTACTTTTAAAATTTAATCAGTCAGTGATTCAATTCCGAAAAAAAATTTAAATGTTTTTTTTGTTGGAAATAGTATGAGGAATTAATTACGACAACTAATTGTTTAATTACTAAACGTTAATTTTAGAAGTTGATCCAAAAAAACGTATCGAAAAAGAAAAATTTCAAAAGGTTGAAACAGAATTGCCCTTTACAATTATAAAGTAAGACATGCAAACTAGAATTATAAACAAATTGTCCCAGAGTCAGGCCAAAGCCGCTTGGCAATTCGCTCTTTTTTAATTAAATAGATCTTATTTTTACGGTAATTTTACAGTTTTTTACGGTAATTTAAAAAAAAAGAGAAATCACCTACGCCTCTTTGTTCACAAGATAACCTTTTCCCGGGATTTTAGAGACAATTAAAGAAAGCGTACTTTTCTTTCCAGAAAGTTTTGCACTGACAGTTCATGTAGGTTATAATCGCGCTAACAGCGGTAAAAGTTAACGTTAATGAACCGCCTGCGCGCGGAAGGAGCGCCTGGCCCGCGTATGCGCATGAACTAGTCCAAGCATTCTGTCACGGATTAATGTTAAATTTGCAGAANAACTCACAATAGAAATGAATTAGTTGAAATCAATAAATTAAGCCCTGCAACTATTGAGTCATATTAGGCTGTTTACAAATAAACTCAGTGATTTTTACGAGCAATAGCAAAAAAATCAGATGAGCACCTGCTGGAACAATTGAAATTCACGCATGCGCTCTAAATGCCATTACCATTTATTAGCCATTAGGCAATAAGTATTTGTCTAATACGCATGTTTTCATCTGGATTGAGTTTCTAGTATACTAATTTAAATTGTTTATTGTTATGATATTAACAAAAATAGACATGCATTGCACCGATCAGGAAACGGCTAGAATAATTGCTCTTTGGCAGCAGGGAGATTCAGTTCGTAACATAGGTCGAATTTTAAATAAAGATGAGAGTAGCAAAAAATTATAATTTTTAATTACACGTCATTTCCGTGTATACTTTTATTTATTTTTATTTTAAAGGCAGAAAAGTTTCATTTTTGAATCAAATGGAATAAGGAAGGCTGTTAGATAGAGCCGCAATTCAATGGCATGGCAAGCGAGTCAACCGAGGCATGCGTGATCCGCTGCCTCAAAATTCTTTTCACGTTCACGTCACCTAAGTATACTGTTGCTTTGTTATCGTGCGGATGTTGCTTAATTAATTGTCTCTAAAATCCCAATCCGATACGTCCAATAGTTAATTAACAGTTACGTTATAAAGTAAAGCTATCTTGAGAACAAAAAGGCGTAGGAATTCCCGAGCAGCTTTTGCCTAACCCTGGGGTCAATTTGTTTATAACGCTGTTTTTCACATCCTACTTTGTTAGTTATAATGGGCAACTTAATCTCAACTTTTTGAAAATTTTCTTTTTCGATACGTTTCTTTTGATCAAATAGAACCTATATCTACGATATTAACTTTTAAATTTAACGTTTAATGAAACAATTAATTGCAAAAAAAACGAACGACGTTAATTAACTAATACCTGGAGCAACAATTACATTCACGGTCAATCGAATTGGCCCTTGGCACATATGTTGATCTTTGGATTGACCGTCTTTTCCATAAATTTTATCAACATCCATCTTTTTTTGTATTAATAATGCCAAATTTTCGAAAACTTATTTTTCCGCGTTCGGCCTTTTTTACAGTTAACAAATTGGTAAAATATGACTTTAGATACCTTAACTAAATTATAGGTAATTTAATTGCCTACATGCCGCCAACATAAAATAACTATTTTTCCGATATGTCGTCTAGATTTTCATGGGGAGTAAAAAAAGTGAAAAAACACATAATTTTACAACTTACTCATTTGCAATTTGCCAACTTAACGTCACTTCTTTCGAGGTACTTTTTTGATATTANCGGCAACGTTTTTCCATGCGTTGACGTCACAACCACCGGTTCAGCGGATACTCAGCGTGCCAGTTTATGATTTTTTTTTGGATGACTTGTAGGCGATATAAAATTCTAATTTTTTGCAGAAAACCTTAAAATTGCTATCTTTAAGCAAATAAAAAAAATGAATGAGTCCATTGACAATTTACTAAGTCTAACATAATTTGAGCACAGTATAGTACAAATCAATACGACTACGCTGGTTTTATACTTTACTAGCTAACCCGACAGACGTTGTCCTGCGCCGTTATTTTTGGCGTTAAGCGTGGCCTCGATAATTTGGGACCATCCCTCTTTGTTCTGCCTTATCTCTGTAGGCTCGGGCAGCCTCGTGAAGGTGGGCCCCGTCTATCGTCTACCCCAACCAGAAGCATGGCCGGTGTAGGCGCTTTGCGAGACCTTCTCTTGCCCTGGCTGGCCCCCGCCGGCAGGGGAGCCTCTTTTGGCGCTCTTCGTGTCTTGATTTTGGCTTCGCCGGCTTCTCTAGCCCCCCGGGGGGGTAGTCGTCTTGAGAAGTGAGTTTTTGGGAATAGTTAGTAGCTAGGGAATGCACGCGGCGTTTTGAGTCGGTGACTCGCGGGCCGGTGCGGGGTTAGGGTATGTCAAAGTCACCGCGGAATTTTTTCGCGGCCAGAGGCCGAGGCTCCGTGGGGGGCGCGTTTCCGAAATTAGCAGGATACTTAATGACCGCAGTGCTTATGTTTTTTACACGCTTAAATATTGAATAACTTTATGAAAACTAAAAAATTTGGTAAGTATTTTAAAAATATACAGGGTGATTAAAAAAACCGCTGACAGACTTCTAGGGTAGAAAAATTAAGATGAAAGTCTTAATAAACATAGAGCCGCAAATGCCTCCTTAACGATATACAGGGCGTCAAAGTTTCTGTAAAATTAAACATTGTCTGCAATAACTCCAAAACTGCCTGAACATTTCTATTTCAAATTTGCTATGCGTAGTTAGCACCTTAAGATGTACTGCTCAAAATTTTATGAGCAGCAGTGTCGTAGAGACGGGGTCAACGTGATCCTTTTTTTAAATATCTTCTACGCCACTGCTAATTTTGTCAAACGGGCACTATTTTCGTGTAAAGTGTTCAATTGTCTATCGAATTGGTCTCTTGCAAAATTTTGATAAAAGCAACCATTTTTAAGAAAAACATGTTTGTAGAAAGTTTGTGAATCCAATTTTATTTTCATTCATTTTAGTTTCGCACAGTAGGTTTGTGCTATTCAAAATAAAATTAAACATTGGCTGTCACTAATGTCAATAATAAGTGTACAAGTGAGTTAAGTAAACTAGCTTATAAGGGGGACCGCCTAGCCGGGTGTCTTGGCCGGCGGATTTCAATATGCCGAGGCAAGCATCGCGGACGCAGGCTGGAATTTGGATGGGTGACCTAAGGCAGGCTCGGATCGGGGACGTGGCTGTGGCAGCCTATCAGAGACCTGGGTCGCCCCACATTTGCCGCATGCGTGTGGTCCCCGATAAATGGTAATGAGAACAGAGCAAAGAAAATCTCTGTAACTCAAGACCATCCTATCATACATAAACTGTACGAGACTTTGCCACCAAGCCACCCGTGTAGTAAATAGGATGATTTGAAGAAAAGTACTCGAGTAATGGAGGAGGGTGTACAAGGGGCCTAATAAAGCCTAAGTGCCGCGGTGGAAAAACAATTCCACCACCCTCCGACATACATACATACATACATACTAGCTTATAAGCTTCTTTTTGTCATTTTTACGGTTATTTAAATTACTTCAGTTACTTCACTATTTTCAATAACAGTATGAATTACGAATATTCATTTGAAGAGATGACAGATATGCATCTATGTTATGGGCTAGCGAAGATATTATCGATAGAACATTAAGAGAAACGGGTAAATTAAAAGCAACAAAAATTAATTCTGGACGACGGAGTTATGCTAGAACTCCGGAATCTGAGGAAATGGCCCTGACAGCAATAGAAAATAATACGTTAAGTACCCGACTTTCTAGAAATTTAAACATATCACAGTCATCTGTTTGGAGAACACTTCTCGAACAACAATTGCACCTTTATCACTTTCAACGTGTTCAACATTTACTACCTCAAGATTACCCATCAAGACTAGAATGGTCACGATGGCTGCTTGGCAGGCTTGCAGAGAATCCCAATTTTTCCGCGAATATCTTATTCACAGATGAAGCATCGTTTACGAGACGAGGAATAATAAACTTTCACAACAATCATTTATGGAGCGACGAAAATCGAATAGTCATTTGATCATCAATAGTCATTCGAATAATAAATTTTCAGAATGAGTTTTCAATTAACGTTCATGCTGGCATTATTGGCGACACGCTCATTGGTCCTTTTAGGCTACCAAATAGACTAGATTGCCAGTCTTACCTTAATTTTTTATTGAATGATTTAGCTTGTTTGATGAAGTACCACTGGATGTGTGGAGGAGCCTTTGGTTCCATCATGACGGCGCCGGCGCTCCGACACATTTCGCTCGACAAGTAAGAGATTATTTAAATATGACATACCCTAGACGGTGGATTGGACGTGGTGAACCAATCTAGTGGCCCACCCGTTCATCCTTAGTTCGGTGGGTAGAAACGTGTGTCGAATTACAAGGTGGTCACCTACTTTGATATTTTACATTTTCCAGTTATACAATTTTTATCATTACGTTTTCACTCTTAAATTTGTTGTTTATTTTTACGTTATTTNAGGTCCTTATAGAGAATTTAAGTTTTCAAAACAGCCCTTGGATTTACTGTGCAATTATTTGTTGCAGAACTTTCCAAAAAGCAAATTGAAGCTGAATAAACAAGCTAACTGACCACTGCATTGAGTTCGAAAAAATTTTTGTGGATAGTCCTAAAAAAATATTTTGAATTTTTTTTTCTGGAGGTATTTTCTTTGATTGATCCATAACTGTAACTCAAAAACGTTTTTTGTGAAAAGATCTTGAAACTAGAGTCTTAAAGTTTCAAAATGGTTTATTTTTTTTATCTAGACAGGGAAATTTTTCACCGATTGTGTGATATAGCGTTTGAGACACCACCAAAAAAGTGAAAGTTCCATTATTTTTTTTTTCCAGTAGTGTATAACATAGTTGTAGACTACTTCAGTCAGTTGCATTATGAACATATCCAATAAAAACAAATATAGAATACTAACATATTTGTACGAAACAAAAGTCCAAAAATAATACTCCTAAAACAGATGGTGGAAATAGAAATTAGTTCAAAGCATACACACGTCGCCGTTCAAGATATTTAGGTCACTGCGATGGAACATGTGAATGTTTGAATATAGCTGTTAATGTTAATTATCAGTGTTATCACTGTATTTTTAACGATTTTACGGAACGTCAATGTGGATAATACTTGGTGTACTTTTCTCAATGGTAATTTATTTTAACTTAACAAAATTTTGTTATTTCCAGACAATTATAATACATACTTATCAATGACATTTAAAAATTTATTTGCATAGAAAATATGTCTATTGCTATATACTAAAGAAAATTGTTTTATGGTACAATCTTAAAGGTGTTTATATTTCCATAGTTTTTTACCAATAACTATTTGAGTTATAATTGGTCGTTAATTCTAATGTCTCGTTCAACCTTGGAGTTACTTTCCAGCTACTCGCTACTCTTATGAATGAATAGAACATATGAATCAGACAGATGAATGAGAGGATAATCTATTTACTAAACATGTGAGTATACATATTTTACTTTAATTTACATTGATGTTTTAAGTAACATCGAAACAGAGATTAACAAAACCTCTCGTATAATATATTAAAAGTAGAAATAAGTAAAGAAAACACAAAGTTGAGGTTTTTACGTCAGAACAGTAGTCTAAATCTTGTAAAAAAAAACTATAACTAAATTTATGCCTACCAAGATACCTACCAACTAAACTACCAGTTATATTGGAGCTTCAATTACCACCGTGGTTGTACAGTTGTACACCCAATTATTTGACCCTATTATTTAGTAGCAAAGGCTGCATCCGATAAATTACTTTATGGCATAATCCCCTGAAGGTAGATGTAAAAAAATTTCAATATTAAATAGAAATAAAGATTTCAAATTTCCAGTAAAATTACATGGATGTCTCATAAGAACCTAAGAATCTTTGCATTAGTATGTATTTTTTAAACATTTACTCATTGTTGAAACTTAATTAACATTGCATCGATAAAATTTCGGCACCACTGAGTACTTTTAAAATTTAATCAGTCAGTGATTCAATTCCGAAAAAAAATTTAAATGTTTTTTTTGTTGGAAATAGTATGAGGAATTAATTACGACAACTAATTGTTTAATTACTAAACGTTAATTTTAGAAGTTGATCCAAAAAAACGTATCGAAAAAGAAAAATTTCAAAAGGTTGAAACAGAATTGCCCTTTACAATTATAAAGTAAGACATGCAAACTAGAATTATAAACAAATTGTCCCAGAGTCAGGCCAAAGCCGCTTGGCAATTCGCTCTTTTTTAATTAAATAGATCTTATTTTTACGGTAATTTTACAGTTTTTTACGGTAATTTAAAAAAAAAGAGAAATCACCTACGCCTCTTTGTTCACAAGATAACCTTTTCCCGGGATTTTAGAGACAATTAAAGAAAGCGTACTTTTCTTTCCAGAAAGTTTTGCACTGACAGTTCATGTAGGTTATAATCGCGCTAACAGCGGTAAAAGTTAACGTTAATGAACCGCCTGCGCGCGGAAGGAGCGCCTGGCCCGCGTATGCGNCGTATGTACCTAAATGAAAATTTTTTGCTTTGGTTACTATGAGACCGATTTAGAAATTTCTCCAAGATAATATTTTTGCCACAACTTCTTGTACGTTATGATTCTAGAAAGTGACGATTCAGACTTGAAATGGTTTAGCCTATTTTGTTTTAAGAAATGAAAAACTAAAGTCTCCAGGAAGCTTATGGGTTGAATACTCTATGCTCACAATATTTTTGAATAAACTTTTGATATTTTAAAATATACCAATTTAACTGCTTTTTTAAGCGGAAAAAAGATTGGACATAAAATGAAAAATGAAAAGATCAAGAATCTTTACCCGATAAAGTCTATTTAAATATAAAAGTAGAAATTATATTTGGAATAGCAGGGGCGCGCAGAAGGAAAGAACTATACAATGTAAAAATGAATGACATTGAAGAAAAAGGTGCGTCTATCATGGTAAATCGACACTAAAACGTATACTATATAAAAAATATCTAACACTGCGACCAAAACAGGCAAAGTCAGCTCACTTATTCTTGGCAATGCGAGATGGGAAGGTCACGATGTCACGAACCAGGTAGTGGGTAGAATTCTTAGAAATATCATAGGAAGTTGGCCCAATAAAATTGCACAGTGCTTAAAATTGCTGGATACCTCAACTTATACCGGACACGCATTACGAAGGAGTTCTGCCACTAATCTGTCAAACCAAGGAATATATATTTTAAATTTTAAAAGGAACGGTGGGTGGCGTTCGTCCTCTGTAGCTCAGGGATATATCGAAGACTCTGTGGAAAATCAAAATCAATTTTCAAACAATATTTTGCATGGAAATTCTTGAGGAAATTCTACGGAGATAGAACGTAATATCGCAGTCCGGAGTGTTACTCGTATTACAAAATGTGCAGCAAGTATAGTATCATCAGAAGAGAACGTTGTTTTAAACCCGAATTCTATTGTTACATTAAATTTTAATACACGTATTGCTGAAATTGTAATTTTAATTATGTCTTTAATTAAAATTGATTTTTAAAATTCCACATTTATTAGATTGTGTACTTACCGCCTCCTGATCGGTAAGTAATCACTTACTTACAGATGTCTCAACATGGTCACAACATATTCAGTAAAGGTGTCAAATTACCTGAGCGTGCAAAAACAATATTGGCATATTTTTAGGATTTTCAAAAACAGGAAAAAATTATTATTTTTGATGTTTTGTGAGCCCCTGAATTTGTGACATCTTTTACATTTACGCACTTTATTTACATGTTTTTTTTTTCTCAAAATAGATTAGTACATTTTTCTAATTTTAAAGCATAAATATGTTTGTAGAGGAATATGCACAATTTTTTGTTTGTAATCATCATAATTTATTAAGGATCATCATAATTTATTAAGGGAAATTTAAACAATTTAACAACAACAGTGAATTAATGAGGTATAGTTTACGTAATTAATTTCGTCATTAGATAAATAAGTAAGTTTCATTGTTAAGTTAACCAGAAAATGGCTTAACATGTCCTTTAAAGAGAAATTTAATCTACCGACGTAAATATATGAATCCTAATTTACTATAATCTTGGTTTTAACTACGTATGAAAATAATATCTAAAAAATATATTAAAAAATTATGGAATAAATTTTCTATTAGTGCTAACAGACTTGATTCAATAACATAATTAATTTAAATTATTTTATTAATATTATTATACAGGGTGTCCGGAAAGGTCATGTCAAAAATGAAGGGGTATACAGGGGAGCTCAAAATAGCTGTAGTACTTCATAAATAATTTTTTCTTATCTGGCTTCGTTGTGGAGTTATTCCCTTCAAAGAAAGAAGTTTAAAAACAAATTCCAAGTAGGTATAACTTCTGAGTCGTTACTATAACAACAATGAAATTTGGGCAATTAAAGTAACTCATGATAATGTTCATTTCCAAGTTTAAACTGATATTTAATATGCCTGGATTATACAGGACCAGACAAAATTATCCATTTAAATTTATACATCTTTGACACCGTTGCCAAATTCCATAAAAATACCATATATCGTCTATATTTTTCGTACCGTTTTTGAGAAAATCGAATTTTATTAACATAGGCAAAAATCTTGGAAATTGAGATGACTGTCAACTAGTATGTATAATTAGCATCTCTATGTTAATAAAATTCGATTTTCTCAAGAACGGTACAAGATATCGACTGATATATGGTATTTTTACGGGATTTGGCAACACTGTCAAAGATGTATAAATTTAAATGGATAATTTAGTCTGCTTCTATATAATCTAGGCATATTGAATATTAGTTTAAACTTGGAAAATAACATTACCATGAGTTACTTTAATTGAACAAATTTCATTGTTGTCATGGTAACGACTTAGAAGTTATAATTAGAATTTGTTTTTCAAACTTCAAACAAAGCCCGATAGAATTTTTTTTTATGAAGTACTACAACTATTTTTTTGTAAGATTTTCTAATGCTCTTATTATTAAGTTGTTATTTTAATTTTTAATTATTGCATTTAAGTTATGATCAATTTTCTAATTATTAAGAGCCGTTTAAATTCTTTAGCTTGTGCAAAACCGTACTTATCATATCAACTTCCACGTCACCTGTTGCATGGGTGTTACGCAATAATGAGGGCGTAATATTGACGGTTGGTAGAAGGAGGCACAAAAACAGGCGCTTATAGGTGGGGATTTCTGAAAGGAAGCCTAGATAGTTGAAGTGAGGCAAAGTTGTGAAAAATTAAAAGTGTTTAACCGGTATTAGTTAGCAGGTAATTATTCTCTAAGTACTTTATTGTTAATTGTTCTATGTAATCTTATGATTGTGACGATTATAGATATTTCATGATAAAAATTCTGTGTCTGTTTAGCCTTCATTGTTTTATGCTCAGGGGCGTATATTTTTCTAAGGTAAAATTGTTACAATTATTATTAACGCTTGCTCATTATTTATTTCATGTTAAAATATATATATTGTCATGACTGCCCAGATATTGCAAAAATGATTCCTTTGTTTCACATCTAACTTGTTTTTGTCATGATTACGTTGTTCGAAAAACAAATAAGGAAGCAGTTTTTGTGCTCACTTTATGTCAAGACGCATATAAGGGCCTTGTTGAATTCACTAACATTTTCGCCCATGAGGAACCAATCTGAAAAAAAGAATAATTAAATACAAAAAGAGAATTGCTAAAACAGATCTTCCGAAATCTCAACTATAGCTGGATTGCCTCCCGTATGGGACTCCAGTACCTTCCGGCCCTGCCGGCTAACTAACACCAAACCTCTTCAGTTTTACTTGGAAGTGCGTATGTCTAATTCGAGTGAGGTGATGACACATTAAATGAGTCAGGTGTTGTTTATCATTAGCAAAGGATCTTAATTTATGCCTTTGGTTAGCGGTTGTTTTGTATTTATATTTGGGTAGTTAGAGCAACGATCGTGGGTTTCTCTGCCATGCTCTTTCCCCACAGGAGCTCTAGGTGAGCCTGGCACTCTCATTTTATGTTAAATGGTTGTTAATGTTTTTACTGTTCTTTCTATTTGTCACATGTTTTATTTGAAGACTATTGTACGTAAATAATAAAGTTAGGTGTATTTACTCTGCTTTTGTTTTATAAAATTAAACCATACTTCCCCTGTTTAAAGTTAGTAGCCAGCGCCTTCCGGTCAATTAAAAATAGATGTATACAATGTAGGTATTCCTTATGACGATCACATATTTCTGGCCACAACTACGTTTATTTATATTTTTTCGATCGAACCCGGGGTTGTTATACTACAAGTTCTCCAATTTTTTTTCGTAGCTGTAGCTTGTTACTAATATAAACACACGATTTACTAATTTATTAATTTACATTACACTCTTAAACAGGGAGGTACAAGAGATCCAACTACAGAACAGGGAACTCAGTACAGTATGTATAGTACTTATATAAACGTTTTTTATGTCATTAAGGCTGCAATTGAAAATATTTATATCGTTGACATTACAATAGTTACAGATTAAAAAAAGAGGATAATATTTAATAATATTAGTACGGGCGGCCGGTAGATAAAACGTTATATTTGCTTTAGAACTAGATCTTGGGAGAGCAAAAGATAATTTGGACAAAATCTCTCGACAAACTATTGCATCATGCAGTACTTTATGAAGAAAAACCTGAAAGCAATATTTACGACTAGTTTCAAGAGAAGCAACAGAATGAGATTTTAAAAGCTCATCATGTGGATGTCCAATGGGATCAGATTTTAAAGCTCAAATAATTTAAAAAATTTACCCTGTACTGATTCTAATTTGTTAATGTGAACAGCATAGTGGGGGGACCACACAAGAGAGGCGTATTCAAGTTTGTACCTAACGAAATTGAAATAAAAGAGTTTAAGTGCGTTGATATCTGTAAAGTCACGACAATTACGAATAATAAAACCGTATGCTCTGTTAGCCTCAGAGACGACAGCATCAATATGACAGTGATTCGCCAAATAAAACACCAAGGTCACGGAAGACTCTTGGGCGCGATAACACAATATTATCATTATACACTATAATCAAATGATACATAAGATAACTTATTCGAAGAAGACAGAACTTTACACTTGCTTATATTCAACATTGATTTATTTTTATCACACCAACCTTTAACCTCGTTAAGATTATTTCGAAGCTGAATGCAGTCGCCAAAATTACGTATAGATTTAAATATCTTTAGATTGTCTGCATAAAGAAGGAAGTTTACATCTAGGACATCAACAAGATAATTAATGAAAATAACGAGAAGCAATGGTCTAAGTATCGACCCCTGAGGCACACCTGAAGTGGTTAAATACTCAACTGATTTAAATCCATTATAAACCATGTATTGCTTCCTACTGTGAATATATGATTTAAATAAATTTAGTAACCCAAATGCGTCCAACTTCTGAAGTAATATAAAGTGTCAAGCTTATAATAACATTATTTATATTATAATTAATATAATTAATTAATGACAATATACAGGGTGATTCACAACTTATCCAAAAAAATTTGAGAATAGATGCGGCGAGATATGGAGTCAATATTGTAAAAAAAATTTTTTAAATCCTTATAGTTTCCGAGAAAAAAATTATTAAAGTTGTTTTGCTTTTAACCATTACATAGCTGGACAACTGTAGTCTCTAGCGACATTCGTAATACGCATGGAGAGCCACGTGGTCTCAGTGACTCAGAACACTGAAATCCGATGTTTACAAGAGTTTTTTGGTAGTGTCAAAAATGGCTTGCGTGTATAACAATTGGTGTTGATGGATATCGTTTTAGTTTATGGTGAAGCAAGAAAACATTTTTATTATGGTGAAGCATTTGTGTTATAGTGAAACAAGACAGCATTTGTGTTAGTTCATAGAAACTGAGTAAGACGGACCCAAATGTGTTTACACGTCGGTGGACAAAATTTTGAACAGTTGTTGTAACATCAGGTATGTCAAATTATTTTATTATTTAAAATCAAAAATGAATTTGAATAAAATCAGTTGAGTTTGCTGATATAAAATAGGTGCTATAAAATTCTATTTATTCCTTTCCTTGCGAAATTCTTTCAAGTTTTTGTCTGTTTTTATCACTATCGCCGTGACGGTCGTATTGCGTCAGGTCAGGTTTTACAGTGGACCAGTTTCCAGTGCCGTACAGAAGTGTATTTTTAAATAATTTTCGAACTGCCCTTTTTGATTTTTTCTTTACAAAATTGTATTTGTAAGAGTCCCCTGTACATCCATAATTTTTTTTTTGAATAAGTTCTGAATCACCCTGTATTATAATAACTTATTAGTATTAATATATGCAAGTTTCCACAAAATATCTCAGTATAATATTCAAGAATAAGATATGTCTACAGTGATGTAAAATGACCGTCATTTAAACGTCATGACGCGGTCGACCGCGTCATGATAGGTTTTGTTTCTTAAATATTTAAATTATTATTATTATTTTTTATTACAATAAAATAAAATCACTTTATAGATACCTTTGATGATTTTATTAATGTTAATATTAAATTAATATGTATTAAATATTCATTGTCAATGCGGTAAGAAGTAGGTTTATGTTCCACCTGGTGACGTGGTGTCCTTAAAACTTAACCAATGGTAACAATTTTTTGTTTTATTACTTTATACTAGTCATCTATAGCCAAAGAACATGTGTTTTTTTGTGTTGTTTGTTTTGTAGTTAAAAACTCTTTTAATATTAATATAGTTTTGTTGATGAATTTATTATGGCAATATTGAGATTCAGTAATTTATATTTTAGAAAAATGACATTAAATTACATTTAAGTACTATTATTTTTCCTAACTGAAACTATTTATGACGTGTAATGACCGTCATGACCTGGTCACGAGTTTAAATGACGGTCATTTTACATCACTGTATGTCTATGAAAGCTTCTGGAACTGAGAAGTTTCCGGCGATGACGATATCAGCCACAGTTTTGTTTATATTTTTTGGTAGCGAGAACAGTTGCCCCTTATTCTTGCACGTATTTTGGTCAGTTTATACGACAGTACTTCACATTCGGCCATCTTGACTGGTATCGGTGATAATAATCTACAAAGAGGGTCGAATATCGACAGTTTCTAACTCAGGGGTCAACAGTAGTACAAAACAAACAAAATATGGATTAGAAACATATCCTCCGAAGGCAAAACATGGCTCAGGAAAACGCATATTTCGACGGTCTCGCAACGCAGAGACAATACGTCCTCCGACGCCAAAATATGTTTCAGGAAAACGCTAGAGTTGACAGTCTCACAACACAGAGACAATACATCGACAGCAAAACATAGCTCAGGAAGTCGCTTGTCTCGACGGTCGCGCAACACAGAGACAACACATTCTTCGACGGTCTCACAACACAGGAACAACACGTCCTTCGACGACAAAACATGGCTCAGAAAAACGTTTCTATCGACGGTTTCACAACACAGAGGCAACACGTCCTCTGAGGGCAAACCATGGTCCTGGAAAACCTTAGTTTCGTCGATAAATTAAAACTTTCTGGTAATTATTTTCTTCTGGACCAAGAACTAAGGAATAAGATACCAGCAATCCGGTTCCCAATGTTCCCTTTGTGCCTAGAGTTGTTATTGCCCTAGCTGCCAAGTTCAATGAGCTTCACCTCGCCGTAGCCTTGGACTTCATTTAAATTATTTAAATTAAAATGTATAGGTATATCTTTCGTACTACCGCCTGTTCACTCAGCAAAGTAAACTTCTTTGCACACGCTTCAGCTTATACATATCCTTCAAAGATTCCTTCAATCTACAAAGGGATCCACAGTTTTCATAAACTTGTGTAATGTGTTCACGTTTAATTTTTATTTCCACAATTTCCACTAACTGCATCAAAAGTTCGTACTACATCCTGTATATTATTATCGACAGTTCATAACGGTGTGTTTTTTGTCCCTTTAACTTTAAAACAATATCTTATAAACAACCTCGTTCTAAGACAATAGCCTTCACTGTTGGACTGCTTCTTATTTTAATAAGTATCTGATTATTTTTGTCGTATACCTCGACATCCTAGTATAAAGTGGAGCAATGTTTTAAGTTTCAAGTGTTCAGAATTCGAGGTACTGTTTAAGTAATCGAATCGCAGACAATGCAACATTTTGTTAAGTTCCTGTTTTAATTAAGAGAAAACAATGTTTGACGTCAATAAACAACAACAGTGATTTTTATTGAAAGATTCCGAAAAAGTTTGTTTAGTCCACCTAATGTTCGGGCAATTGCCCTTTTTAACGATTTTGTCTTTAAAACACTTGTTCACTTATTTCTACATTATCCAATTGAATAGTTTTTTGGCATATTTTCATCGAACCACAAGACAGTAACATTTTTTTCTTCTGGAGTATGTAGAAGGTTTAGCACAAATGTTTAATTTTGCATTTCTGATGTAAACAGTGTAAACACACCATTTACAAATAATACTAATATCAGCTTCAGCGTTGTTTATACATCTTGGTAGCAAGAACAGTCACCTCTTATAACCATCCCTTCCCCCCAAAAATCTACCCCCAAGGAGCTAGGGGGATATAATTGATTTCTGAATGTGAAACAATTTTTATTCTTGTAGTCTAACCAACGACTACCTCAAACAACCACCCCTGTGACCCTTCAACCACGGACCATCTAACCTCTCCCCACCCACATAGGGTTTTGTGCCCGTTTGAGACTTTTGATCTGCATATTGATAACTATCAATCTACAAAATTTCAAGAGCCGAAAGCCATTTTCCATAAGAAAAGTGCAGGGTCCTTTGCAGAAAGAGACAAATTTTATGGGATTTTAATGCAAGTCAGAAACTACTATAGGGAAAATTATTAACGCGTTCTTGGGTAAGTTATTAAAAGTATTTTAACCGACAAATCAGAATATCTAATGCAAACAATTAAGCCTAACAACAACTAAACGCTCAGTATTTTGTTTTATTAAGCGAACCTTAACTAGAATTCTTAAGTCTACAGCTCTAGTAATAGTAATTTTTCTTTCTGATTCTTTCAACCTGACACTATTTGGGATGTTTTTAAAATTTAGACAGTTCGTTGGTTCGGTCAGTGTTCAGTTCCTGATTAGCGTAATAAATAAAAAAACATGTCTATTTTAACAAAGTTATAAAAATGCATGCTTTGTTCTGTGTTACATTTTAGATTAATCCATTAAAAGTTTATACTTGACTTTGAGTCAGACGGTTTGTTCCTGTTCCATTCGGAAAAGTGTTCCGTAATCAGATACATCCTTGAAATCCGAAAACAGATTTTAATAAATCCTCAATCAACTGACATTATTGATATTTCTCCAATCGATTTCTGATTTTTGTTTCAATCTTATAGATATCTATTAGGGATTCTGCTGACTGAGGAATTGGCTTGAAGTCACCAAGGTTATTTTCGTCGTATGAACTATATTGATAAACAAATTGATATACCTACTGACAGTTTATAGTTTTGAGTTAAGAGAGTGCTGGACCAGAATGTAAAACTGATAAGTGAATCAGCCTTTCGTGAAGTGTGTTAACTTAATGAAAAATAATATTATTAATGTTTATCGATCATTATGATATGTAAGTGTAAGTAATTTGTGTTACTGTTTTTAGTATTCGACCTGTGTGCTCATATGTAATTATTGTGTTGCATTAGATATTTCTATACAGGATTCTGTTTATGTCCCGTGGTAAGATTTCTTGTCGGATTTGAACTGATATGGCACTAGAGTCTTTATTTTGTCAAGAGGATCTTCGAGCACATAACGATCGTAATCTAAGATTTCCTTTTATATTGGCAGTCACTTTTTATTTACCTACGGATTAGAACTTAGTCGCCCACTTTCGAGCATTTTCACTAATCGTAAAGAGATCATGCCGTTGTCGCAGATCGTGTGTCATGTCTGTCATCTTTGGCGCCGGCCTTTATAGTTGAATCTGGTATCCCATCGTAGACGCTCCACGCTTTTCGAAATTGATTTTTCCACCGGGTGACTTTCAGGCGAGTGTTTAACTGTATTTTTTTTATAGTTGGTGGGCTCCTAAGCCTCTGAACAGGATTCTAAGTATAAGTAGGCTTCCTTAATTTCCTTCAATGTTAAAATTTAAAAATGAGCTATCAAATACGTTGTCATACTTTCGAAACCCGTATAAAACTTCAATTAATCTTAGACTTTTTTAATTTTACTGCGCTTTCCATTTATATGAAGATTTTTTCTGGATGAAAATTTTGCCGCAGTTATTGGGTCCAAGTACATTTTGAGGTACAATCTTTAAACCATCTCGAGAGTAATGGTCACTTTTTTTGAGAACGTTAAATTGAAAATAAAATATAGTGTAAGTAAAGCAATAAGCGGCGGCGGCGGTGGCGGTGGCGGTGGCGGTGGCGGTGGCGGTGACGGTGACGGTGACGGTGACGGTGACGGTGACGGTGACGGTGACGATGACGATGACGATGACGATGACGATGACGATGACGATGACGATGACGATGACGATGACGATGACGATGACGATGACGGTGACGGTG
>NW_019416811.1:266341-268148 GCF_000390285.2 Anoplophora glabripennis
CATATTTAAATTTCTTAAAAATTATCAGTCCACTAGAAAGCCATTAAATTTAGAAACTTTTTGTCTCTTTATACTTTTTTCGTAAAACGCAATCTTTTCGAGAAAAATGTCAAAATGTGATCGAATGCATATCGTGATTCGCCATTTTCCTCAAAAACATTGCGTTTTACGAAACAAATATCAAGAGACAAAAAAGTTTCTAAATTCAATGGCTTTCCAGCTAACTAATAATTTAAAAAAAAAATCAAATTAACGACCAAATTTTCATGGTTCCAAATACAAGGGGGCCCACGAAAAAGTGTCTTAAGGGGGTTTCTCGCCAAAAAGCGTAGCACTGTGAGATTGCACATGTCATAAAACCTCTGTGTACCAAATTTAGTGATTCTCGTACAACACAGTTTTGAGATATAAAAAAGACTTCTTAGAGGCATACTTCAGGGGACTGTAACTCCGAAAGAGGGGGTCAGTTGACAAAAAGAAAAAATACGGGTCCCCTAAATTTGTCTTAAGAATCTATGACCAAATTTTGTTGCATGAATTTCGAGATACCCTGTATACCGAGAGATTTATATAATTTACACTAATTGTAAGTCATATTATTTGCTCACCTCAGTACTTTTTTATATTTATTGTCAGAAATGCTGATTCTTGCATATCCCGATCTCGCCGCCGCGCTGGCCGGGCCAACTAATATAAACAAATAGGAGACCATGACCTAGACCACCACCGAGAGGAGAAACAAGGAACACTCTGACTGCAGATTTAACTACGAACAGTCGCATAATTGTCGGGCTATTAAAGCTGTAATATCAAGTGAATATAAAATTATTAGAATTCCGGATTTTATTTTAATATTTCTTACATTATAATATTATATTTAGGTAGTTAAAACAATGTACTTATTATTACGCCATAAACGAATCTAAACATACCTACTGAATAACTAGCACGGTTCTCCACGCACGCGCGGTACCATCACACCGGATGATCATATAATTAATCTGATTGATTGAGGAAAATTAGGTTATGTAAATTCACAGTTCTACTCGTATATTTATATCAATTATAGCAAAAACCCATACTGGACAATACAAATAATACATTTTAAAATGTAAAAGTATACCGTAAAAAGTTGCAAACATCGCAAAAAGGAAATATACAATTAAGCGTTACACAATGTATCGTTTATGTCCAAATTATTTACATTTTTTATTTATAGAAACCATTACAAATATGTAAAAATCCAATGTGAATTTCCACAATTTTTATCAGTGTGAAGATCCCATGCTTAATTTTCATATAACCTATCGGTGATGTTTGGGCAATGAGTAACACAACTCCTTGTACCATTTTTAATTATCATATATATTGTAAACTCTTTCAAATAAGAAAATAAAAACTACCCAGGTGAAACGTAAAACAGTATATTGTGAGAAAATAATAATGCATAGACAAGTAGAGCACTTGAGACTCGAGAACGAACTATCTGACTGCCTGACTAACACTAACTTCTACATCGTAAATGTAAACTATATAATTTTAAATAAACTGATGCCTCAGCATTCAATCCATCAATGCAGCTCCATTGGTCCCTATACGGGGTGTCCCCAACTGCTATCGCTTACAGTCGGTCAACCTGACAATCCTTCACGACCCCGTGAAGAGGTATCTGTAACAACAACAGTAAATATTAGAAAAAGTAATGAGAATGAACCTGTTCAGTTTCAGAGTTACTCTCGCTTGAAGAGATCTTTGTAACGAACAGCTTCATTCGGTGTGCGGGATAGATCCCCGCCGTATAAGCCGT
>NW_019416811.1:268978-282058 GCF_000390285.2 Anoplophora glabripennis
AATAAAAGTTGTCTGAAATCATGTGGGCCATGTAAGGAAAATATTTTTAGCTTTATAGGGCGTGGGCCTTACATAACTTTGTTATTTTAAATGGAACACTCTGTATATTATTGCATTTTTGAATTCCTTGGTTAATATTAAGTAGAGTTTATTAAATGTACATGGTGTTTAAAACTTACCGTTTTCGAGATAATAATTTGTTTTTGAAAAAATCACGATTTCAGCTTTCTAATGTTAGAACAAAGGGATGACAAATAAAAATAAGACCATTGAATGCACTGTGTATGTTGTATTTATCAATCGCTCTGAACAACTAACTGCTTAAAATCTAAAACTATTTCAGTTCATAAAATGTATCGGCTAATGTTTAAAAATCTATCATAAACAATAAACGTTCGAGGTCCAGCTGCGTCAGCTCGCGTGGAGGCCCACGGCCACCTCGTTTCTTGCACTACAAAGTGGCACGATAGCGTCTAAACCGTGTGTAAAAGTAAATAATTAGAAACCTGCAGTTTTCACAGTTCGTTTTGGCATAAATTACTCTATCTTGTCATCTGTGAGCAAAACGTGTACGTTATTCAGACTCGGAAATACTGAGACCTACATTTAATAATCTTGCGAGCATAGCACAGCACATCCTTATCGCATCCAATTACACCAAGAGTTACTAAAAGTAGACTTTCAGCAGAGACTGGAGTTTTGTCAGTCGGCACTTGAGATGTTAAATCAAGATGATGATTTTTTTAAACGGGTCATGTTCTCCGGTGAGGCTACTTTTCATAAAAATGGTTTCGTTAATAGTCATAATTGCCATTATTATGACACAGTAAATCTTCATAGCCAACCATGGTCTTTGAACGTGTGAGGAGCAATTTTGGGAACCCATGTCATTGGACCATTATTTTTTGACCAGCATCTAACTGGAGCAGTTTATTTAAACTTTTTAACAAACACTCTAGAACACCGGTCGGCAATTGGCGGACCGCGGTCCAGGTCCGGACCGCGGAAGGTAAAATACTGGACCGCCAAAAATTTTTTTAAATTTTAATTTACTCAAATGATTTAAAAAATATTTTTTTTTCCGTTTGAGTGCCACCCGTATCATTTTTTCTAGTATTTTACAATTGAATGACTGATTTGATTTTTGTAATAACCATTAAGAGCAAATTAAATTTGAGTGCAAATTAAAATAAAAGAATTAGTAAGAAATATGAATTTTTTTTCTGAACCCCGTTAAAAATTTTCAAAAGTATCCGAACTCCACCTAAAATTACTTGCCGACGCCTGCTCTAGAAGATATGTTCGGCGACATTCCTTTAGATACACTTCGAAGAATGTGGATGCAACTCCACCTCACAATACCGCTGCGGTTCGTCAGTTTTTACACGAAACTTTTCCCAACAGATAGATTGGGCGCGGGGGACCAGTGAGTTGGCCTTCAAGGTGTCCAGATATGACAAGTGGCGACTTCTTTTTATAGGGATTTATAAAACACAAAGTTTACGATCAACTACCGCGGAAGATATATGGCAGCGCATTACAGCAACATTTCAAGAAATTACGCCAGACATGCTGACTAATGTTAAACAACCGAATTCGTTTTTGTATTTATCAAACTGGAGGACACTTCGAGCAATTGATGTAAATCAGCGGTCTAAGTATTCTTCTCCTTGTTGTGTTCCGAGTTTCAGTTTGTTTCGTTTTGCGTTTTGTTTTAGTTGTTGTTAGTGGTTTACTTTTGTTTGTCAAACCAGTTTTTAAACATGCCAGTAAATATTGACACTGTCAGTCCCAGTCCTGATAAAATGTGAGAGAAAAGTGGTTTTGCAAGGCCTTCTTGACGCTGTTACATAGCTACTTTTTCGGACTTTAGAAAAGAGACTGATTTTTCTGGAAAACTGTTAAAGATGAGTATGGACAACCTTATATCAGTCGAAAGGGCATTCAATTTTGCATTCACGCATGACAATTAATATGGTTCATTCCATTTGAAAAAAAAAGTTTTTCAACTCCTAAGATTATTAAATGTAGGTCTCAGTATTTCCGAGTCTGAATAACGTACACGCTGTGCTCACAGATGACAGGATAGAGTAATTTATGCCAAAACGAAATGTGAAAACTGCAGGTTTCTAACTCTTACTGTTTAGACGCCATCTAGTCTCATTTAGAGAGCTGAAATCGTGTTTTTTTTCAAAAATAACTGATTATCTCGAAAACGGTAAGTTTTAAACTCCATGTACATTTAATAAACTGTACCTAATATTAAGCTAGGAATTCAAAAACGCAATAATATACAGAGTGTTCCCTTTAAAATAACAAAGTTATGTAGCGCCCACGCGAAATGGAACACCCTGTAAAGCTAATAATATTTTCCTTACATGGCCCACATGATTCCAGGCAACTTTTATTAAAACCATTTTTTAATAAATTTTACAGTTGCAGAGTTACAGAAAAAATCCTCTTAGGTGGAACACCCTGTATATGTAGGTATACTGGTAATAATAAGTACCAGCAAAAGTTAACAAAATAATAATTTCTTATAAAGAAGGCGATTCTAGAAAATAATTAACAATTGTCCTAAGGGTTGCGCGGTCAATTGCCTCCAGAAATAGGTAAATACCCATTTCACAGGCGCTTATCTGAAATAGTCGAAGTTTTTAATAGATGCTATTTTTACTAATGGTGACGAAGCATCAACTACTTCTCATTTTAGTAATCCCACTATCAGCGTCATTGTATAATAAATAACATGTACATGTCAGCTTCTGATCTAAAGCTTTACATTGATCAATTTATTTGGGGTGTATCTAAGCGGCACCCTAATGCCTGCCCTGTCGGCCTGGCGTACCGGTGAACAGTCTATGTTTTTAGCGCTGAAGGACGTTGGCCGTGCATTTCATTGCCCTTTGTGCGTGTGTGAGTGTGTGATTTGCTTGGTCGAGTAGATGGCACGTGTTTTTATGGCAGTCAGTAGCATTGTGTATCGTGAGCATAGAGCGGCACACAGCCTATTTCTGCTACTACACCGCTTATTGCCGCTTGCTACCATAATATAGATTACTACTGTTTATTTAATTGATTGTCGCCACAAAATTTCCGATCTCTAGTAAAAATACATAAATACATAAATGTAATTGTCTGCATATTGAAACTTATTGTAAACGTTCAGTACTGCCACAATATTCACCGGACTTCATCAGCGGCTCCGAGACGAAGGAAAATTTGAAAAAAGCTCTATCGACTCTGGACCATCTAGATTTGTTTCCACAACTGAGATAAAAGAACAGATTTTGGAAGAAGTCTTAAGAACGCTGGAAGATAACAATTTTTTTGCGAAAATTTCAGTGACGTAGAAATACTGTTAAAAAAGTATGACAATAACCTGAATCATCTCATTTATAATAGCCATATTTAAATCATGCAGACTTATTATAGTCCACAGTACAGGCCCCCCCTGGAAAGTTGATTACCACATACTTTATAACTCCTGAGGCGCATCCTTTTGACGAGTCTACCACATTTTTCCTCTACGACTTTTCTCGATTCCTCCGCTTTTCCACTCGGAAAAGTCCAAAAACATGGCAATTTCCCGGGGTCTTGAAAACTCAAGACCACATCTTTTATTTTTAGCTTGTAACTGGAAATTTTGTTGCAATTGCCGATTTAAATTTGTCCGACAGAAATTCCTCCGACATTGACGTGTCTACCGGTCGAAACTGAACATTTTGTGATGAAGGTTTAAACTTTATGCCCTGTTAATTTTAATTGAATTTGCCCATAATTGATCAATCCAGAGCCCATGAAAGTAAGGGTACGCGGCAGTAGCCCTTCAGAGAATGGTGATGGGGGGATCAGATATATGTTTTTTGTTCTTTCTTTAACGACAAAATTTTTTCTTTGTCTTAAAAAGGAAATACATAGGTTTGTCGAAATTAAGTACTAACAAACAAGTGTTTCTGCACGCATTACATCTTGTAGTAGAAACAATTCGTCATTGTTAGCGAAATGTAGATGACTAGATGAATTAATAGAACATATCAAGGCAGTGTTTCTCAAATCCCCGAAACGTATTCATCAATTCACCAACAGTGTCCTGGCATTGCAGAATCTCCACAAACTATTCTTACACGATGGGGGACATGGTTAGAGGCATCATTTCATTATTTTAAATATTTTCAAAATATAAAATCTGTAATTTTACAACTCGATGACAAAGAATTCGCTGCTATTCGGAAGTCAAATTCTAGAGGATTCTAGGATTCTAGAGGAGGTGGTGTTGGTGCGTACTGCGTATATAAAACTATCTTATAAATGTCAACTATTTACTCTCGATTTGCTAGTAAATCCACAACTTGAATATCTATTTATTAAAATATCATTGCCGTCATTAACTTTAGCTGTGGGTACCTTTTATAGACCACCTAAAACATATATTAATAATTTTATAAATGATTTTGATGAAATATTATCTGTCTTATGTCCTGCTGTTGATGAGGTCATCTGTACTGGTGATTTTAATGTCAATTTATTTAATGTTGGTAATCCACTTGAATCTTGCTTTCAGACCTACAATTTTTCTCAATTAATTCATGAGCCTACAAGGATAACCAGTACCTCCAGCACATTAATTGACCCTATTTTTGTATCTAACGGTGATATTGTTAATAATTCTGGTACTATCTCAATGGATGGTATTTCAGATCATAGAATGGTTTTCTGCGACATTAACATAAAAAAACTTAAAATGAAACCAAAATATGTAGTTTACAGGTGTTTTAAAAATTTTGATTTGAACTGTTTCTTGACTGATTTATATAATTTACCTTGGTTAAATATTATTTATGAAAATAACATTGATTCTAAAATTAATATATTTACCGATTTATTGAATTATGTATTTGACAAACATGCACCTGTTAAGCAAATAAGAGTGACTAAACCTCCGGCACCATGGCTCACTCCTAATTTAAAATTAATAATGAAGGAAAGGGATAAAGCGTTACAAAAATTTAAACAAAATCGTACTGAAAACAATTGGTCTAATTATAAACAACTTCGTAATTATAGTTTGTCGATGGTTAGAAGTGAAAAAAAAGGTTATTTACAATCAGTCTCTCGGAAAAAAAGTTCTAAAGCCACCTGGAATGCTCTTAAACAGTTAAATGTTCGATCTAATAAACAGTTTCATATTCCAGATGATTTAAACGATCCTGATGAAATCAATAGTTATTTTGCTTCGTTTCTTCAAAATGTTAATAATAATTGTGACAATCTAAAAGAATTTTATAATGACAATTTAAAAAATCCTAATTGTTCGTTTANTTAATAATTTGCGGACATTAAATCGTCGGACACTTATATCACTATTTTGTACAGTAAATTTAAAAGTGGAAAAAATGAAAATTAGATATGTGGTAATCGATTTTTCATACCCCGTGAAAATTCCGATTTCCAGCTGTCGGACTGAAAAAACGCGGCTTGAAATTTGTCGGACAACAATACTTTTTGACTGAATTAATTATTTACAATTAATTTTACTAAAAATTACCTATGTGGTAATTGATTTTCAATACCCTGTTATTTTGGCATGTTTCGACCGGTAGACACGTCAATGTCGGAGGAATTTCTGTCGGACAAATTTAAATCGGCATTTGCAACAAAATTTCCAGTTACTTAAGCTAAAAATAAAAGATGTGGTCTTGAGTTTTCAAGACCCCGGGAAATTGCCATGTTTTTGGACTTTTCCGAGTGGAAAAGCGGAGGAATCGAGAAAAGTCGTAGAGGAAAAATGTGGTAGACTCGTCAAAAGGATGCGCCTCAGGAGTTATAAAGTATGTGGTAATCAACTTTCCAGGGGGGGCCTGTACTGTGGACTATTAGTAAGGCACGACATTTTTAGTTCGTCTTCACTAACGTACAGAAGGGTAGGTGAGGGAACACCATGCCGCCGCTAGGAATAACAAATAATCGGCATTCTAACGACAGCAGTAGGTAGTAGGAATAATCATCGAGAAATCGTGAAAATTACTGTAATTTTATTGTTGGAAAGTCTTGGGAATGATAATATAAGAGGCGTCTCATCAAATGGGTCATGAAAAAAGTATAGCGTTATTGTTTTTTATCAACAAATAGGTCAAAAATTCGTCATTTTTCGTTCTACACGTTATTATGAAAAAAACTATTAATCTTAGTAAAAAATGTTCAACAGACGATTTGATCTAGCTAGAGAAACTCATCTTTAAAATGAGATTTTATAAGTTAAAATTGCTTTCTTTATAAACAAAAAGTTTATTGCAAAATTAAACGGAAAAAGTGCTTTTTCTTTAATTGTTAATAACTTTTTAAATAATTAATAAAATCTTACCAAATTTTCCCAAAATGCGAGTTTTTATATTCTAAGGGATGTGCAAAAGATTCATTTATCCCATTTTTGTAAATAAGGCCCATTTTCAAATGACTATTCCGGGGGCAGGGTTATGACTAAAACCTTCTATTTGGGCTCATTTTCTTCGAAGGGACACCAAGTATCTTCTAGAAAAAAAAATAAAAAAATTTCAGATTTAGTTGTACTAATATAATTGTTACCAAATAAAAGGCACTTTTTTCCCTAATAAGCAAATAAAATAACTCCGCGGTTTTTAACTTTTGAAAGCTCGTAAAAAAAACCTACAAATTGAAAAAAAACAAAAGTTTCTACGACCAATAGGTCCGAAGTTAGCAATTTCTTTTTAAATCACAAAGCAATTTGTTATAAACATTAAGATCTGAAATTTTAACATTTTGTGATGAAGGTTTAAACTTTATGCCCTGTTAATTTTAATTGAATTTGCCCATAATTGATCAATCCAGAGCCCGTGAAAGTAAGGGTACGCGGCAGTAGCCCTTCAGAGAGTGGTGATGGGGGGATCAGATATATGTTTTTTGTTCTTTCTTTAACGACAAAATTTTTTCTTTGTCTTAAAAAGGAAATACATAGGTTTGTCGAAATTAAGTACTAACAAACAAGTGTTTCTGCACGCATTACATCTTGTAGTAGAAACAATTCGTCATTGTTAGCGAAATGTAGATGACTAGATGAATTAATAGAACATATCAAGGCAGTGTTTCTCAAATCCCCGAAACGTATTCATCAATTCACCAACAGNTTAGTTGTACTAATATAATTGTTACCAAATAAAAGGCACTTTTTTCCCTAATAAGCAAATAAAATAACTCCGCGGTTTTTAACTTTTGAAAGCTCGTAAAAAAAACCTACAAATTGAAAAAAAACAAAAGTTTCTACGACCAATAGGTCCGAAGTTAGCAATTTCTTTTTAAATCACAAAGCAATTTGTTATAAACATTAAGATCTGAAATTTTAACATTTTGTGATGAAGGTTTAAACTTTATGCCCTGTTAATTTTAATTGAATTTGCCCATAATTGATCAATCCAGAGCCCGTGAAAGTAAGGGTACGCGGCAGTAGCCCTTCAGAGAGTGGTGATGGGGGGATCAGATATATGTTTTTTGTTCTTTCTTTAACGACAAAATTTTTTCTTTGTCTTAAAAAGGAAATACATAGGTTTGTCGAAATTAAGTACTAACAAACAAGTGTTTCTGCACGCATTACATCTTGTAGTAGAAACAATTCGTCGNGAGTGGTGATGGGGGGATCAGATATATGTTTTTTGTTCTTTCTTTAACGACAAAATTTTTTCTTTGTCTTAAAAAGGAAATACATAGGTTTGTCGAAATTAAGTACTAACAAACAAGTGTTTCTGCACGCATTACATCTTGTAGTAGAAACAATTCGTCATTGTTAGCGAAATGTAGATGACTAGATGAATTAATAGAACATATCAAGGCAGTGTTTCTCAAATCCCCGAAACGTATTCATCAATTCACCAACAGTGTCCTGGCATTGCAGAACCTCCACAAACTATTCTTACACGATGGGGGACATGGTTAGAGGCATCATTTCATTATTTTAAATATTTTCAAAATATAAAATCTGTAATTTTACAACTCGATGACAAAGAATTCGCTGCTATTCGGAAGTCAAATTCTAGAGGATTCTAGGATTCTAGAGGAGGTGGTGTTGGTGCGTACTGCGTATATAAAACTATCTTATAAATGTCAACTATTTACTCTCGATTTGCTAGTAAATCCACAACTTGAATATCTATTTATTAAAATATCATTGCCGTCATTAACTTTAGCTGTGGGTACCTTTTATAGACCACCTAAAACATATATTAATAATTTTATAAATGATTTTGATGAAATATTATCTGTCTTATGTCCTGCTGTTGATGAGGTCATCTGTACTGGTGATTTTAATGTCAATTTATTTAATGTTGGTAATCCACTTGAATCTTGCTTTCAGACCTACAATTTTTCTCAATTAATTCATGAGCCTACAAGGATAACCAGTACCTCCAGCACATTAATTGACCCTATTTTTGTATCTAACGGTGATATTGTTAATAATTCTGGTACTATCTCAATGGATGGTATTTCAGATCATAGAATGGTTTTCTGCGACATTAACATAAAAAAACTTAAAATGAAACCAAAATATGTAGTTTACAGGTGTTTTAAAAATTTTGATTTGAACTGTTTCTTGACTGATTTATATAATTTACCTTGGTTAAATATTATTTATGAAAATAACATTGATTCTAAAATTAATATATTTACCGATTTATTGAATTATGTATTTGACAAACATGCACCTGTTAAGCAAATAAGAGTGACTAAACCTCCGGCACCATGGCTCACTCCTAATTTAAAATTAATAATGAAGGAAAGGGANTCGGTCTCTTGTGGCCTCATTTCAAGATTTTATAAATATAATTCTGCAGCAGTCGTGTGATATATTCACATTAACTGAAACATGGTTACATCAAGGAATATCAGATGATCTGGTGCAAATTCAAGGTTTTACACTTTTTAGAGTAGATCGTGATAAAAGAGGTGGTGGAGTTTGTATGTACATTAGGAATACAATTAATGCTTCTTTAATAAATACTTCTAAGAATATTGAACAATTATGGATTCACTTTAAATTACACAAAGAAACGGTTGCGATAGGTGTAGTATATAAACCTCCTAATTTTAATAACAGAGTTTTTTTAGAGGAACTAGAAGAAACTTTTAGCATAATATATCCATCATATGATCGTTTTATCTGCACTGGTGATTTTAATATTGACTTCTTGAATATATCTACAGTAGGTGTCAATAGTCTGATTTCTATATTCGAAAATTTTAATTTGAAACAAATAATTGATAAACCAACTAGAAAATTGTCATTGCTTGATCTTATCATTGTCTCTAAAGAAATTAATGTAGTAGATGCTGATGTAATTGAAACAAATACATCTGATCATTCCCTAACATATTGCATCATAGATATGATTGTGGTAAAAAATGTACCAATCTTCCGTACATACAGAAACCTAAAAAATGTTAAGTATGATATGCTTATTGCAGATTTTTATAATATTCCGTGGTATAATATATTTGATATGGGAAATGTTGATGACAAAGTTACTTTTTTAGTACAGAATCTTACTCATTTGCTTGATATTCATGCGCCTATTATCACAAAGAGGTTCACAAAATCTCCTGCACCGTGGATAACGGACAATATTAAATTAATGATATCACTTAAGAAAAAGGCCTTTAATAGATTTAAACAAACTAAAAGTGAAGCACATTGGCAATACTACAAGGATTTACGTAATTACACAACTCAAGCTATTAAGCAAGAAAAAAAGGCATATGTTAATTATAAAATAAAGCATTCTAGTACAAAAGAAAGATGGAGATTTCTTAAACAAAATAATTTTATACCAAATAAATCTTCTAACATTCCTGGTCATCTAAGCGATATAAATAAAATAAACGATTTTTTTGTTAATTCTATTCCTTCTGTGGAGACCCCAGAACGAGTACTAAATTTATATAACAATAGCCGTTTAAATAATTCGAACTTTACATTTCATCCAGTCACAGAATGTGATGTAAGTAAAATATTACATAAAATTACCACAAATGCTACAGGGTGCGATGGTTTAAATTTAACCTTTTTAAAATTATTTATTCCTGAAGTAATTCCATACATAACACATATTGTTAATTATTGTCTTACTGAATCTGTCTTCCCAGCTCTGTGGAGGAGTGCTGTGATAACTGTGCTACCAAAAAAAAGTAATCCTGAGGAATTTAAGGACCTTCGTGCCATAAGTATTTTGCCAACCATATCAAAAGTTATCGAAAGGGTAATGGATATACAGTTACGGATACATTTGCAAGCAAATAAACTAATTCCTGAGATTCAGTCCGGATTTAGAGCTGGTCACAGCTGTGTAACAGCGCTCTTACATGTAGTTGATGACATTATAAATTCAACTGATAAAGGTCTTTGCTCTATATTAGTTTTATTGGATTTCAGTAGAGCCTTTGACACAATAAATCATGACATTATGCTTGCGATCCTTAAATATATAGGTTTGTCAAATAATGCTTTGATGCTGTTTGAAAATTATATACAGAATCGCTCTCAAAGAGTGCGATTAAATGATAGTATGTCACATTCTTTGTTATTAAAGTCAGGTGTACCGCAAGGGTCAATTCTGGGTCCTCTTCTTTTTACCATTTATACTAGCAATTTAATAAACTCATTAAAGTTTAGCAGCATACATCTTTATGCGGATGATACGCAAATATATTATTCATTTTCTCCTAGTGAGATAGATATTGCTTCTGCGCGTATTAATAATGATTTGAATAATTTTATAAATGAAGCTAAAGACCATTGTCTCTTAATCAATACATCAAAGTCTAACGTCATCATATTTGGTCCCAAGAAGCATCGATTAGTTGTGCAAAATCAAATAGATATTAATATACAAGGGTCCATTTTGCCAAAATTAGATAAAGTCAAAAGTCTTGGTGTAATTATTGATAGTGATCTTAGATTTAAAGAATATGTAGATAAAACTATACAAAAAGGATACTCCGTATTAAGAGCAATATATACTAATAGACATTGTATGCCTACTGAAACTAAAATTATGCTTTGTGAAAGTTTAATTTTATCACTATTAAATTTTGCTGATGTTTTGTATGGACCGTGCATCAATGCATTATATAAACGTAAAATTCAAAAGTTACAAAACTCTTGCCTCAGATTTATTTATGGAATTCGGAAAAATCAAAGAATATCCTACAAACTTCAAGAAGTGAAATGGCTTAATATGGAAAACAGACAATTACACCATGCAGCTTGTTTATATCATTCAATTATTTTAAATAAATCACCGCCTTATCTATATAGAAAGATCAAATTTAGAACGGACGTACATACAATTAATATAAGATATAAGGGTCTTCTAACTCCCCCACAACATAATACTGAGATGTTTAAGAGGTCATTTAGTTATCAAATTTGCGATGTTTATAATAATTTGGATCAAGATATAAAAGAGAGCAATATATACTCATTCAAACGTAAATATAAAAGACTTTTATTTGAGCGGCAATATTATTAATAATACTACTATTTATTTGTGGTTAAATGTCATTACTAATAATTATTATTTAGGATTAGAATATTTATGTTAGTAATAGGTTATGTTGAGTAGTGTGCACAACCTTGCTTGTGCAGACTAGACTTCGCCTTTTGTTCGACTTAATGGAAACTAGTTTGTGCAATATGTATGTTTGTTATAGAACAATAAAGACTATTATTATTATTATTATTATTATTATTAAATAAAATTTCAAGATAGTCGAGTTAAAGCACAGTTGGAAAATATTTACAACAATTACATTCCAATTGCGGATGCTATAAAAAAACTTACAAAATATTTCATTATCGTTGGATGAATCACTACAAATAATAGATGACATACAAATAGTGCTATATGCCTTAAGTGACGAGAAAAGTGTTTACGTCAGAGAAAGTTTGACAATGTGTTAAGAAAAAATCCAGATTTCTCCAGATTAAGACACTTTCATAGCAATAAGAGTTTTTTTCTCCGTTGCGGACATTGCTTAGAGAATCTATTACGGAGACATATGTAATGTTCCAGATATTTGCCAGAGCTCATCCAGATTTTTAATATGGAACCGGGTAAGCATTCCACAATATTATAAAATTATTTATTATAAACGCATTACGTAATCCACGCGCGGACGCCTCTGCTTTCAAACTGAAATGTCGTGTCTTATTTATTAGGTAATATCCTGTACCAATTTTGAATAGATTTGGACAACACATTTAGAAGATGTAAACAAAAACTTATTTCTTTTTACCACACTGTATTTTGGGATAGCATTGTTTCTAGATTTTCTTGGAATAGGTACTCTTTATTTTACATTTACATTTAAAAACTTGCATATAAAGTGGAAAAATAATTGACATTTTTATGATGAAATTAAACAGGAATTGAAGTCGTACGGTCACATACAATGTAACTGCAACTGAGAAAGAGCATGTCAGATGTATTTGTATGAATATCGTGAAAAAATAGATCGGAATTTGTTTGAATTTTGAGCACTCGAGAAGCCTAGAAATAACTATGGACACGGGAATAAAACTAAAATAATGTTTTATTTTAATGCGTGGTGGTAATAGTTTAAATAACTAGATGGATTTCGCAGGGTCTAACGACACTTACCAGTGTTCGATAATTAAAAGAAATCTAAATAAAAAATTTAGATAAATTTGGTACGAATACACCGAAGTTCAATTTTTCGAGACAATACGTATGAATCTGGTTCGGGCTGAGGCAGTAGGCTGTAGGTAGGGTTTGCAATCCCGCAGTCTTTTTTTCCAGCTGGAAATTTGCGGTAAATTCGCCTTTACAGCGGGATCCCGCTGTAATTCCCGCGAGAGATTTAAAAATATAACGGGTTACCCATTTTCTCCTTGGGATGTAAAGTTTAAAAAAACACATTGAATATTTAAATTTCGATGGAACTTTTATTACATAATAAAGTTTGGACTATGCCATTATGCGTGAAAAACGATATCATTCAAATGTCCACCACGGAACCGTTTGCAGGACTCAATCTTTTTGAGGTAATTTT